>NC_044031.1:430788775-430882192 GCF_901765095.1 Microcaecilia unicolor
TGCAGAGAATGATTTCCCAAAGTTGGAATCATTGTGTTGTTCTAACAATTTTTTGTTTGATGCAAGAATGTCAAATGTGTGGGAACCCTTCAGTCTTAAGGCCAGATAAGCAGACTTCCTCCCTAAAGACTCTCATCAGTCCAGTGGACAGTCATGACATCTTCATCTCTGGCTTAAAAGGACCCAGTTTATCACTGTTCTGTTTAGCTGGAGACCAGTAACTAGTTCAACAAACACAGGCAATTCCACTGTTCTTATAGGCTATGAGGCATATTTTCAAAGCACTTAGCCTTCCAAAGTTCCATAGAAACCTATGGAACTTTGGAAGGCTAAGTGCTTTGAAAATATGCCTCTCTATTCACTGAACATCAACATTTAAGGTGAGATGATCCACTGTTTGCGTGATAAGGTTTGCAATAGCAAAATCCTGTTCCCGGTTTTGCTCTTTCATTTGGTTTACTGAGGAATCATCATTTACATCTCCCTTTTGCTTTTATTTTTAACTGCATGCATCAGATGTAACTGAGTAAAAGTAGTAAAAATCGGTGAAATTATTACTTCAGTAAAAGTAAAAAATGTTATGCTGTACTTCTTTACAAGAAACAAAACTTTTACTTAAGTACAGTAACTAGTTACATTTACTTAGTTACTATACAACACTGGCCAGTGCAAACAAACATTATGAAGGCTTGAAACTCCAAGCACTAGCTACACCTGCGATCTAGCTAGAATAACCAACAAGCTGTTTTTGCTCAATCTAAATAATCTAGATTGCTAGTTATAGTCTATCCCTTCATAAGCATCACCCTAAAACTGCTTCTTCTCCCAGTACTGGGCAAGCACTATCCCTTCACTTGAATCCAATGGTCAACCAGTCTGCTGCATTTGGGACAACTGCAACCACCTCAAAAGCTTAGCCAGAAACATTAAAGGCAGATGATTGCAATAGACCAGAGTAGGGATGGCCACCCAGAACATTTTTGTTTCATTTTCACTTGGAATATTATTTGTTTCTCTTTTTGCAAATAGTGTGCACTTTTCCCTGATAGGATGCATATGCATGTAGATTTGCACATGTGCCCTTGAGGGAAAGAGTGTGCACTATACACACATAGAGGGGCATAATCGAATGGAAACGCCTATCTCCATGGGCGTTTATCTCCAAGAATGGGTCTGTGAAGGGGCGGGCCGAACCGTATTTTCGAAAAAATGGACGTTTTTGAGCTGGGCGTTTGTTTTTTTTAGCGATAATGGAAACTAAAAACGCCCAGCTCAAAAACGTCCTAATCTGAGCCATTTGGTCGTGGGAGGAGCCAGGATTGGTAGTACACTGGCTCCCTTGATATGCCAGGACACCAACTGGGCACCCTAGGTCAGTGTGGTGGACTTCAGAAAAAGCTCCCACATGCATAGCTCCCTTACCACAGGTGCTGAGCTCCCAACCCCCCTCCCCCAAAACCCACTACCCACAAATGTACAACACTACCATAGCTCTTAGGGGTGAAGGGGGCACCTACATGTGGGTACAGTGGGTTTTGGAGACCTCCCATTTACCAGCACAAATGTTACAGGTGGGGGGGGGGGGGGGGAATGGGCCTGGGGCCACCTGGCTGAAGTGCACTGCGGTACCCACTAAAAGTGCTCCAGGGACCTGCATACACACAGGCCTCTAGGACTTGTTGCTGCTGTATAACATTGGCACACCAGTTGACACCTGAAGACTAATCTCTCCGAAAACGTCCTTTATTGGAATAACCGCGTTTACTCAAAGTTAACTGCAGATCAGAGGTTGTGCCCCACTGGCAACAAGTCTCCCTGGTACTGAGATGAGCAGTAGGTCAGAGCTGGCAGAATGCTGTACAATGCCCTCTTTCAGCCACATTCAAGGTAAGAACTAAGTTCTGTAACATGGCTAACACAGGAAAGGGAACTAAAACTGGCTTACAAAAATGGCCACTACCGCATGGACTACAACAGGAAACACAACAGGGCACACTCTGACCCAGTAGGCAGGGGGAAAAGCACCATGGGAGAAGAGCCTACCAACTACCAACATCGTGAGACTGTAACACAAGCTAATGAAATCACGGAGCCCAATACCCTACACCCACCACAATGCAATGCTGATGTGACCCTGTACTGCACCCGAGAGCCACATCTGACCCAGGGAAAGGCTGTGACAGGATCGAACACATTCTGTGGTCATGGAGGTGGGTACGGCATTTGAGGCTGGCATACAGGCTGGAAAAAAAGTTTTTAAAGTGGGGTTTTTTTGGTGGGAGGGGGTTAGTGACCACTGGAGGAGTCCGGGGAGGTCATCCCCAATTCCCTCCAGTGGTCATCTGGGCAGTTGGAGCACTTTTTTGGGACTTGTTCGTGAAAAAAAAGGGTCCAAAAAAAGTGACCCAAAATCGCGGTAAAAACGCCTTTTTTCGATTATCAGCTAAAGACGCCCATCTCTCCTCAGCTGATAACCACACCCCAGTTCCACCTCCACCACGCCTCCGACACGCCCCTGTCAACTTTATTCGTTTCCGCGACGGAGTGCAGTTGGAAACGCCCAAAATCGGCTTTCGATTATACCGATTTGGGCGCCTTTGCGAGACAAACGTCTATCTCCCGATTTAGGTCGCACTATAGGCGTTTTTCTCTTTCGAAAATAAGCTGGATTGTGGGCCTTTTGCAAAGGCACACTAGCGTTTTTGGCATGTACTAAAAGTAAGTGTGCTCTAAATGCTAGAGATACCCATATATTCCTATGGGCGTCTCTAGTGCTTAGCATACGCTAATGATTAGCGCGTTACAAATGCTACTTCACCCTTATAAAAGACCCCCATAGTGCACACTCTTTAAGAAGAGGACAGACAACAATCATTTCAAATGACAGCCCATTCCTAGACTAAAGCAGTCACAACTAATACCTGCATGACTGTAAACGAGTCTTTCTCGTGTGCTAAGGCTATTTTTACAGCAGCCAGAAAATGGCCTATTTTCCTATTTTCTGAATTAATGGTCATGCGCTAATTTTGCCATTAACTCACAGCCATTAGAACAATTAGCATATGAGCACTTACTGGCACCTATTTTGTAGGTGGTAAGGACTTACATGCTAACCTGTGCAAATCAATTACCACGTATTAATGTAGATACACTAACTGATTAGTGTAGAAACGCCCACTCTCTGACCCCTAGACACAACTCCTCTCAGGCATATTACAAAATATTTTTTAGAGCATGGTTTCTGTGCGTAGATCCAAAACTTACTGCAGGAACTTGAGCACATCCCACGGTAAGCCATTTTAACCTACGGTAAGCACACACTAACACTTACCGCAGTTTTGTAAAAGGACTCCTAATTGCAGTTTAAGATAGGTATTACACACTACCAAAGAGATATGTAATTATACCACCCTCGAGTCTCTTAGGGAATCTTTCAAGGGGAGCTGTAGTACCCTTGAAAAATGGAGACCAATCTATGGGGTCCTTTTACTAAGGTGCGCCGAAAAGTGGGCTGTGCTAATGTAGGCGCGTGTTTTGGGTGTGCGCAGATTCATTTTTCAGTGCACCTATAAAAAAAGGCCTTTTAAAAATTTTTGTCCAAAATGGACTTGTGGCAAAATAAAAATTGGCGTGTGTCCATTTTGGGTCTGAGACCTTACCGCCAGCCATTGACTTAGCAATAAGGTCTCACGTGTTAACCGTGCGGTAATCGTCTATGCATGTAGAATGACAATTACCGCACAGTTTCTGCTGCATGCCAGAAAATAAAAATTATTTTCCGGCAGGCGTCAAAAATGAAATTTCCGCAAGGGCCATGCGGTAGCTCAGCGGTAACTCCAAATTGATGCACGTTGAGTGTGCGTAAGTACCTATGCGGCTTAGTAAAAGAGTCCCTATATATTTTTAAACATAGTAGCCTACTAATAGCCAGTAGCCAATCACAAACATGCATTGATTAAACATAGCTATAACATTACCATCTTCATCATCTTCACCATCATCAATGGGTATTATCAGCATATACAAAACATTTATAGCCAAAGGTATGAATCAGGGAGGCCTAAGGGCAAGAAAGGAACCCCACACACAAATTCCAGTTCATGAATTAACATGGACATTTTTTTCACATTGCTCTATTTCTCAAGGGGATTTCATGTTTGCCATATCTGCGTGATGCACGATGTAAATATGTATCAACAATTTAACTGCCCAGTGACATTTTCTTCATTCTTTTGTTCTTCTAGGCTGTGTAAACTCAGAAAAGCTGAAACTAAGAAAATGATCCAACAAAAACAGACTACGAGTTCAGAAAACAGAATTAAACCTTAAGCTTCTTATTTCTCCATTTTCTATTTAAATTTCCTTCCCTTAGTATGATCTGTCTGGACATATATCAAAATATTGGGGTTGATGTTCAAAAGGCTTAATTTGATGTTCAAAAGCTAATGCTGGCTACACAGCGACTTCTTTATTAAACACAAGCACAGACAAAGGTACATTTTGGCCATATTCAGTTAACCATGCACTGAGCGCTACTTCTATAATGGAATCTGGATGCCAAGATTCTGTTATAGAATACTAGCATAAATCGGCACCAACATGCCTACATTTAGACACGCCCACTTATGCCATGTCACTAGCAGGCATAAATAGGTGCACCTACATGTGACAATATAGCACATAATTTACAGCATTCTGTAAGTTATATGTATAAATGTTGGTCCCACGAAGGTCCTGCCCATGGAAATACTTTTAACACAGAGAATGGTTCATTTCTGGACCATGTCCAGCGAGGCCACTAAAGGTGACTTAGGGAAATTTGTAAAATGGAGAGTATTTTTCCATGTCTGGTTCTCCAAATATTCCAATGTCCTATAAAGGGCAAGTTTATCCTTCACTAAGGAACCACAAATAACTGGCAAATCACTAATCTTCTTCTCCAAGGATTCCACTTTCTTAGCTTGTGAGTCCAACCTCTGTGAGTGATCCAAAGAGGTTTCAGAAAAAATTAGAAGACAAATGCATAACAGGTTGATTGAGGGTTTGCATCGTGTCCCATAACATCTCTAATGATACAACACTGGACCTCTGCAGCGTCAAAACTGTGGCTCCCGGACTCTGCTCCAATTTCCTCACCTCAGAGCCTGCCTCATGCTGCAGAACTGTTGTCCCGATTCTGAAATTTGCTCTTTCTCCAAATGGAACACTCCATTAGGGGTTTCCTCCAAAAAGCGCATCGGCATCAGAGATTCCTCTCCCAAAGCTTCCAACCTCTACAACGGGAAAAATCTTCCAGGTTGCCAAGGTCTAACTGCCTCCATGGGACTAGTGAGACACCAGTCGCACTGCTGCTGGAACACCCTCTGGTGCAGTCGAAGAAAGCAACGAATATTAGCGGGACAAGGCATAAATCGCTGGGACCAGGGTGGACACTGGAGGAAGATATTGCACCTTACCCCTCCTCTTCCCTATGCCAAGGCCAGGCGTCTGCTCAGGATATCATCTTGATTCCAATCCTTTAATGATATTTCTTGTAGTAACTTGTGATATTACTTTTGTCGTGAATACTGTGAGTGACAGTAATTGAAAACGTAATAAACATAAAATTAAATAAATAAAATGCCAAGAGAATCATGAAGTTTCTGGAAACCAAAGAATAGCAGGACCCAAGGCAGCATTCTTTCACTACATAAGTACATAAGCATTGCTATACTGAGAAAGACCAAAGGTCCATCAAGCCCAGCATCCTGTTTCCAATAGTGACCAATCCAGGTCACAAATACCTGGCAAGATACAAAAAAAGCACAAAACATTTTATACTGCTTATCCCAGAAACAGTGGATTTTCCCCAAGTCCAATTTAATAACGGTCTATGGACTTTTCCTTTAGGAAGCTGTCCAAACCTTTTTTAAACTCTGCTAAGCTAACCGTCTTTACTAGAGGCAGGTCTTGTCAGACAAATTTGATTAATTTCTTTGACTGGGTAACCAGAGGGTTTGATCAAGGGAGAGCGCTTGATATGGTGTATTTAGATTTTAGCAATGCCTTTGACATAGTTCCACATAGTCGACTACTAAATAAACCTCAGTATGGGCCCTAAAATGACTGACTGGATGAGAAACTGGTTGACTGAAAGGCAACAGAGGGTGGTGGTAAATGGAGCTCACTTTGAGGAAAGGGAAGTTACCAGTGGTGTGCCACAAGGTTCAGTTCTTGGACCAGTTCTTTTTAACATTTGTGTAAGCGATATTGCTGAAGAGCTGCCTGGTAAGGTTTGCCTCTTTGTGGATGATATCAAAACCAGTAACAGGGTAGATACCCCTGATGATGTGTAAAACATGAGGAAAAACTAGCGATGCTTGAAGAATGGTTCAGAATTTGGCAGCTAAGATTTAATGCTAAAAACTGCAGGGTCATGCATTTAGGCTGCAAAACCTGAGGGAACGGTTCGGTTTAGGAGGAGTGGGACTTGGGTGTGATCATATGTGATGATGTTAAGGTGAACAAACAGGTAGAAAAGGCAACATTGAAAGCTAGAAGGATGCTTGGATGCACAGGGGAAGAAATGGCCAGTTAGGAAAAGGAAGTGATGATGCCCCTGTATAAGACTCTGGTGAGACCTTATTTAGAATATTGTTAATTATAATGGGGTACAATAATCATATACACTGCGGGTCTACTCTTGCAGAGTGTAGGGTGTCAAACAATGAATGGAAGGGGGGAAGAGACCTCAGACAGGTGAAGTTACAGTACCATCGCTGTAATTACTCAATTTCAGCAATGGTGCTGTAAATTCACCTGTCTGAGGTCTCTTCCCCCCTTCCATTCATTGTTTGACACCCTACACTCTGCAAGAGTAGACCCGCAGTGTATATGATTATTGTATCTCACAAATTATAGCGGGTTTTCCCTTTTTTGTGCTTGTTACCTAATTATAATGGGGCCAATAATCAGACCGTGGGTGGGAGCCCAGCTAACTCCCGCGGTCAGCGGCGAGACTGGATATTCAATGCCGGGCCGATTTAGCAGCCAAACTTAGCTGGTGATGTGCTGAATATTAGTGGATAGCCGGGAATATTCAGCAGGATATAACTGGCTATCTCCCGCTGATATTCCTGGATAGCTGGTTAAGTGCTATTTAACCGGTCAGGAGCTGTTCCTTCCAATTAAATAGCTCTGAATATTAGGGGGCATGTGTGACATGATCTATGTATAAAGATGAGTCTTTCAGGTCAACAGCCCTTTTTCAGGTGGAGTCTTGACCGTTAGATATGCATTTAACCCATATACATGTGGCCTAATCAGTGGCATACCAAGGGGGGGCGGTGGGGGGGCCGCCCCGGGTGCACGCTGCTGGGGGGGGGGTGCTGCAGCGCGCGCCTGTCTGCTCCCAGTTCGCTACGCTCGCTAAATTCTCTCGTTCGCTGCAGCTCCCTCCTTCTGCCCCGGAACAGGTTACTTCCTGTTCCGGGGCAGAGGGAGGGAGCTGCAGCGAACGAGAGAATTTAGTGAGCGTAGCGAACTGGGAGCAGACAGGCGCGAGCTGCGGCACCCCCCCACAGCGGCGTGCACCCGGGGGGGTGTCATTTTGCGGGGGGGGGGGGGGGCGCATCGGCGATCCGCCCCGGGTGCCGTCGAGGCTAGGAACGCCACTGGGCCTAATGCTAGTTTCTCACAGCTAGTGTCCTACTAGTCATATAGGTAAAGAATCCTGCATAAAATGAAAAGGTGATGCAGTAGATAACAGGATGCTTTCAGCTTGTCCTGAAAAGATATTTTGTAATATTACTGTGATCATAAACAACTGCAAATTGCATATTATTGTTTGCAAATAATAAAGCTGTATATATGGGTTTTCTACTATAAGCTAAGCCTTTTCCCTTTTTCTCAGCAAGTAAGAGCAGGAATTAGGAAGGGAGGGGTGAAAGGGTAGTTGGGCCGGGGGTTCTTTTGGGTGATAGTGTACGGCTTGCAAGTAATGTATACTTCCAGGTTGTGCACCACCATCAAATATCACATCTTGGGAATATCATGCCTGGCAAATATTGATCTGGTAAGCATTATGTTGTATTTTGGCAGGCATATTTTGTAGCAGTGCAATTTCTGGTAAGTCAGAACGATAGCAATAACTAACGCCTACTGTATTCATTTCCATTAAATGTAAACAAATCAATACACTTTATTCCACAGTGTTAAAAGGTCACCAGGACTTAGCACTGGTCGTTTAGATTGACTCATGATAAACTTCTGGCATAGGAGTTCCTCATTGAACATTCCTGTAAATAAATATGAAATGCACTCCATCTAACTTTTTAAATACAAAAACATATTTGAAACTCAGACAGAATGAATTTTCAAGCATATTTGCATTAATGATAGATGGGGACTATCCTTCCTTACAGCTCATTCATAAAAGTCCTTTACTTAGCTAGACTGGCCTGGCTGAGAACTGCCCTTCTGAAATGCGACTGAATTTAGGCACAGGCCAAAATATCAATAAGAGTTTAACTGGGTAGGAGAGGCTCCTGCCCAAATAATGCCCCACTGAGCGACTCAGCACATGATTTTCAGTGGCACTTAACCAATTAGTAATGCTGAATATCGCCACTAACCAGCCATGTCCTAACTGGTTAGATTAGGGGGACCGGGGCAAGACATGGGTGGAATGCGAACTTAGCTGGTTAGCGGCAAATTTCAGCCCACTAACCGCTAAGTACCCTGATAGGATAGCAAAAAGGCTGTCCTAACTTTTGCGGTGAAGTTAACTGGGCACCAATCTGAATAATCGGCTGGTGCCCAGTTAACTTCAGGGTGACTGCTGAGACTCAGATATTCAGTTCAGCTCGTGGCTGTGAGTAGCTCAGACGCCACTTACTGCCATGGGCTGAATAGCAGACAGTAGGTTTATACGGGGCCACCGAGAGAGGGGGCAGGGGGGACAAAATTCCCCAGGCCCGGGACTCCAAGGGGGGCCCGGCGCCACAGTCCCACCCGCCCTCCGTCATCGACCATCTGCCACTGGGCCGGGCCCCCTGCATTGAAATCACAGCGCGTCTCACCTCCATGTGAAAGCGCTGCAGGCAGCAGCAGATCACCTCCCTTTGGGCCTCCTTCCCTCCCTGTGTCCCACCCTCGTCTGACGTAACTTCTGCGAGGGCGGGACACAGCGAGGGAAGGAGGCCCGAAGGGAGGCGATCTGCTGCTGCTTGCAGTGCTTTCACACGGAGGTGAGAGGCGCTGTGATTTCAATGCAGGGGGCCCGGCCCGGTGGTGGACAGAGGGGGGGGGGAATGGCGGCGACCTTGGGGGGGTGGAGTGGGGAGCAGCGACCCCGGGGGCGGCCTTGCCCCGGGCCCGGCCCAGTCTCTCGGCGGCCCTAGGTTTATAGCGCACAGGCCTTTTGCTACATGAATAACAGGCACTCAAGAGGCATGTTTAGGTCAGGGAAGAAAAATAGCATACATGCATACATTATAGTTTCAGAAAAGTACATACACTATTTTACTTCTGGCTTAGCATAAAAAAAGAGTAGGTGCAAATATGAAGGCAAGTTGAGGATGTATACTAGATGTGAATTTTCAACAGGAAAACACCTATGTGGATACCTTTTGAAACTTCCAAGTCTCCTTTGTTTGGAGCAAAATTCCTTCTGCATTTCGCTTGTATTCAACATCCCTAGGGCCCTGTTTACTAAGTCATGCTAGAGGCACGCTAGCGATTTTAGCGCATGTTAATCATTAGCGCACGCTAACCGTGTAGAGGCCTATAATATTCTTATGGGCGTCTACATATTTAGCACGCACTAAAAATGCTAGCGCACCTTAGTAAACAGGGCCTCTAGCAACCATTTTGCACCATTCATGTCAATGAGGAGACATTTCAAGATGTGCAAAATTTTAAAACTTGTCCCAAAATACTAAAAGTCATAAAACTTTGTAAGGGGGGGGGGGGGGGTGGAGGAAGAGGGTGCTAATGCGCACACAAGAGATGGCTGCCTGAAACCTCGGCTACTCACAAGTCAGCTACAATATTGATTATGGTGCCCTCTTAGCACAACAACTCACTTGTAATTATTAGGGATGGGCTATCATTTGCAATGAAATGTCAAGAACATATCCTATGTCATTTCTTTTCATTACCAAATGAAAACAAGCAGAAAAAAAAACTACCACGTTTCATGTTTCGTAGATCACTGATAATAATGTACACTGAACTAGATTCAGTAAATGGTGGCCAAATTTGGGCACTGACAAAAATGTACACTGAGTAAATCCTCATGCGTAAGTTAGGTATGGATCACCCCGAAATATAATACTGTGTGCATCTTTAATGAACGCCTGTGATCTGACCATGCCCATCCCATGGCCATACCTCCTTTTCAGTTGCACACTAAAAAACTTGTGCTCGCAAAATGTGTGCAGAAATCTTAATTGGAGCCAATTAACTGCAATAATTAGTTACTAGAGTCCAATTATTGTTAGTTATAGGCTCAGTACTCAATTAAATTGTGCACACAAATTGGGTATGTACTATATATAGAATCCAGGGGATTATGTAGAAATAGTGCACACTCTTGCCCTATATTGGAACCACCACGTATGCATGAATCATTGTGCATACACACATTAGTGCACACTCTTTCTGAAATAGTGCTCCCTCTTTCCACATAATATTGGAAACTGACAAAATGGGAGAGCAAAAGTAAATAAAATGAAAAGTCCCATAAACAACACAAAAAACAACATGAAACAAAACTCTTGTGGCAGCTCATCCCTAGCAATGATCAATCCATCACGGAATATGACCTCTTGGCATTGAGATGTGCAAGTCACAGGGGGCTTTTGTGCTTCCATGCATGGCTAAACATTCGAAATATGACCCTTCTGAAGAAGATGGTGCCAGGCAAAGGTGAAGGCCTATCTGAATCCACAATCCAAAGGAACTGAAAAGCCTTTGAGAATTACTCATAAAAACATAAGTGTTGTCATAATGGGCCATATCAAGGGTCCATCAAGCCCAGTATGCGGTTTCCAACAGTGGCCAATGCAGTTCAAAAGTATCTGGCAAGATCCCAGAACAGTAAAACAGATTTTATGCTGCTTATCCTAGGAATAAGCAGTGGATTTTCCCAAGTCCATCCTAATAATGTCTTATGGACTTTTAGGAAATTATCTAAAACTTTTTAAAGCTCTGATAAGCTAACTGCTTTTACCACATTCTCTGGCAAAGAATTCCAGAGTTTAATTACTTGTTGAGTGAAGACATATTTTGTCCGATTTGCTCTAAATTTACTACTTAGTAGCTTCATTGTGTGCCACTATAGTCCTAGTAATTTTGGAACGAGTAAACAAATGATTCATGTCTATCCCTTTCACTCCACCCAGTATTTTATAGACCTCTATCATATCTCCCTTCTGCTATCTCTTCTCCAAGCTGAAGAGCCCTAACCACTTTAGCCTTTCCTCATAGGAAAGTCTTCCCATCCTCTTTATCACTTCCGTCACCCTTCTCTGTACCTTTTCTAATTCCGCTATATCTCTTTTGAGATGCGATGACCAGAATTGCACACAATATTTGTGGTACAGCTGTACCAAGGAGCAATACAAAGGCATTATAAGATTCTAATTTTTGCTTTCCATTCCTTTCCTAATAATTTCTGCCATTTAATTTCCTTTCTTAGCCACCACTGCACACTGCGAGAGGGTTTCAATGTATCATCAACAATGACAACTAGATCATTTTCATGCTTGGTGACGCCTAATGTGAAATCTTGTATCACGTACCTATGGTTTGAATTCCTCTTTCCTACATGCATCGCATTGCACTTGCTCACATTAAATGTCATCTGCCATTTGGATGCCCAGTCTCATAAGGTCCTCTTGCAATTTTTCATAGTCATCTTCCGATTTAACAACTTTGTGTCATCAGCAAATTTAATTACCTCACTAATTATGCCTATCTCTAGATCATTTATAAATAAGTTAAAAAGCAGCGGTTCCAGCACAGACTCCTGGGCGTCCTTAGTTTCCATTATCGCCGAAAATCAGAAACGACCAAGTCTAAATAGTATCTGCTCTGCAAGCCTCCCTATCAAAGATCATGACTCAAAAGATGAAAAGTTGCAGATAAGTCTAAAGACAGTAATACTAATGGTCTGTCCTGATCAGGATGATAATAGATAAAAGTTGTGAAACCTATGAGGGCTGCCTCGATACTATGGAACCTTCGAAACCCAGTCTGTTTTGGATGTAAAGTGTTAGGTTTGTAAAGGAAATCTTCCAGTTGGCCTAATACAATAGATTCTATGGGGCCAATATTCAGACAGTGGGAGGCAGCCCGGCTAACTCCTGCGGTCGGCAGTGAGGCTGGATATTGAATTCTGGGCCATTTCTGGTGACTGGCCCTGAATATTTGGGTTATTTTTGGTCAGTTTAATCTTAACTGGCCAAGCCAATATTCAGCACCAGCCAGTTAAGTTTTTTAGCGGCCAAAGATAAACTTCTTATTTGGCCAGCTGGCTATATTGTGTGATATAGCTGTTTAGCCTCTATTCTCTGGCTGTGAATATTCAGCGGGAGATAGCTGGCTATCCCCACTGAATATTTTAGGATAGCTGGTTAAGAGCTATTTAACCAGCCAAGAGCCATTCCTGGCCACTTAAATAGCACTGAATATCGGGGGGTATGATTTTAAACACAAATGGAATATTGGAGATCAGTCTATAATTTGTAAGATTGGCTGAACCTAGAGCAGGATCTTTAATATGGGAATTAATATAAGTTTTCTACCAGTCAGAGAGGACTTGACCTAATTTTAGGCTATTCAAAATCATGGCATGAAGGTAGTGAAGAATAGCTTTTCACAAAGCACAATGGTATTGGATCATGTGGAGAAGTAGTAGACCTAACAGAAGTCAAAGCTCTGGAAATATCAGCTTTAGGGGAAAGATTAAATGAGGAGAATTTACTAGTTAGAGAATTGCATAAATAGAGCCTTCGGTAGAGGTGGGGCTCAGAGTAGAGGTAGGCTGGGGATAGGTATTAGTAACAGAGGATTGTATAGCTGAATGAAGAAAAAAATCGTGTTAGAAAAGTGTTTAGCCACAGTATTGGTTGTTGGTACTGTCTCTGAAAGGTTGAAGACAGATGAGGGAGAAGTAAGAGAGTGTAAAATGTTATATAATTTAGCAGAGTAAGGTGCATTCACTATTTGACTGGCGAAGTATCTTTTTTTCTTTTTTTTTCATTTTGGATGGACTTCTTGTAGAGATAAACTTCATTTTTGTAATCATTAAGAGCCAAGACAGACCGAAATTACCTGAGTGCTATCTGGATAGTGCCATGGTGCTCAGTGGTAATTCTCATCCACATGATCCACATAATCCCACTGAAACTCCATGCTTTCCCCAGTGAACAAGACTTTCCCAGGTAAGAGCTGTTCCTACACAGATAAGTGATGCTATATGTCAATGCCTATATATTTATGTTTTCCTTTTATCATCTTTTTTCTCCATTGATAGCTAGAGTAGGGCATGCATTACATTTTTGGGCTTTACCGAGCGAAAGAAAAATAGAGTTTGTGGAGAGTATATCACACTGTCTCCCATGGACCTAGTAAAGTCTCATTTATATCAGGTAAGTAGTAATTTTAGGGCATATATGTTAAGGTTGAAAAGCATAGCAGAATACTTTCTGTTTACATAAAAGACCATTAACATGCCCGTTAAACTTTATTGCATAGACTCCTATACATGCTAGATACAGCCATACTATATCAATTGTAAGGAGATATGGGAATAGATTCATGTTTTGAGAAATACTGACAGGGAGAATTTTTACAGACTGCAATTTAAGAAAATGCAAATAGTTTTACAAAATGTATTGCACGTACTGTAGTTCATTAGTTTATTATATTTGACCTTCAACACCTTCCAAACTGTTCAAAGAAAAAGACAAGGAAGGGACAAAGAGAGAGAGAGCAGATGGTGCTACATTAAGCTATAAAGAGAGTAAGTATTTTCTCTGTAATACCTGTAGAAATGCATTGCTAATTCCAAAATTGAATCAATGTCAAGGAATGTCATTGTGACACAGTATATTAACCTTCTAGAATTTGTCCATGCTCAAACAATGCCATCTGTGATATTACACCATATAATTATATACTTCAATGTTCTTTACAAAGAAAAGGTTAAATATAAAAGCAGAGAGAGAGAGAGAGAAAAGAATATGCAGTAGGCAGCAGATCAGTTTCCAGTTCTTATTTTTTTCCTATAGATTGTTTTATTTTAAAATACATTAAGGAGGTAATTTTATAAAGTCATCCTATGCATAAATGGCTCCTTATAAACACCAACTGGCAAAAGGTACATACCATGACAAGATGATGTTGATGCGTTACAGTTCCAATTGTTAACAAGATATGTAACTCAGAAGTGATTCTGGACTCAAAACTCACTATGAAGCTACATGTGCAGGAAATTATAAATCAAGATTTTTTAAACTGAAAGTTGTCAGAAGATTAAAGAATTTCAATCTGCCAGATGTAGATTGGAAGGTTCCATCTGCGGCATCGGAAAGAAGCAGAGAGATCGTGGATGCTTTTCAAAATGCTCTGCTCAGACAAATGGTGACGGAACCCACGAGGGAGGGAGCGACGCTGGATCTGGTGCTCACAAATGGGGATAGTGTGTCAAATGTCTGAGTGGGTGCCCACATGGGCAGCAGTGACCATCAAACAGTTTGGTTTGATATAACAGCTGAAGTGGAGGGTGGCCACTCAAAACTCAAAGTCCTGGATTTCAAGTATGCTGACTTTAGTAAAATGGGGGAATACCTGAGGAAGGAGCTGATGGGCTGGGAGGACATATGAGAAGTAGAAGGGCAGTGGTCCAGGCTGAAAGAAACTATAAATAGGGCCACAAACCTTTATGTAAGGAGAGTAAATAAAAGCAAGAGCTAAAGGAAACTGATATGGTTCTCCAAGCAAGTGGCTGAGAAAATAAAGGCTAAAGAGTTGGCGTTCATGAAATACAGAAAAACTCAAGAAGAGGAACACGGAGAGGAATACCGGATGAAACTGAAAGAAGCCAAGAGAGAGATACGTTTGACGAAAGCGCAAGCGGAAGAACAAATGGCTAGAGGGGCGACAAAAATTTCTTCAGGTATATTAGTGAAAGGAGGAAGACTAAAAAGGGAATTGCGAGACTGAAAGATGCTGCGAACCGCTATGTAGATAACTACTAAAAAAAAGCCCATTTCTGAAAGAAATGAAACGGGCACTAGAAAAGTTGTCCTCTAATGACAATTATGTTTTTAAGGGAACTGTTAGGAGAGAGTATGTGTGAGAGAGAGTGAGTGAGTATGTGTGAGAGAGAGAGAGTGTGTGATTGAGAGAGAGAGAGACAGAATGTGTGTGTGTATCTGTCTGTGTGTGAGAGAGAGTGTAGTGTGTGTCCTGTGTACAGCAATTATGCTCTCTCCCCTGCATTCATCCATATACAGCGAACGTCCTCTGTGCCCTACCCCCTTCATCCATCCATGTACAGCATCTCTCCCCTGCCCCCTCCATCCATCGTGGTGCAGCAATTCTCCTCTGTCCCTTGCCCTCCCCCCCCCTACATTTGCATCAACTCTGCATTCTCCCCTGGCTTCTCCTCCATCCACCCATATCCAGGGCCCCCCTCCTTCCATCTCTCTCCCCTCTGAGTTCCAGGCCCCCTCCCTACCTCTCTGTGTGCCCTCCGAGTTCCAGGCCCCCTCCCCTTTGAGTTCCAGGACCCCCTCCCTCCCCTCCGAGTTCCATGCCCCCCATTCTTGTTCGAGTTCCACACCCCCGTGCCTCCCTCCCCTTCAAGTTCCAGGATGACCCCCTCCCCTTCGACTTGCAGGACACCCCTCCCTCCCTCCGAGGTCCACGCCCCCCTCTCCTCCGACTTCCATGCCCCCGCGCCTCCCTTCCTATCTCTCTCTGCCCTCCAAGCATGACCTGTCCTCCAGCAGCCCCTCGCCTTTCCAAGTGCTGGCTGTATTTTTAAAATTCTTACCTTGGGGTGCGGTGTCCACAGTGAAGGCAAGCAGCGCTTAACACTGCTTTCGCATGTGTCTCAGCTCTGCCTCTAGTCTCGCACTTCTGGAAACAGGAAATGAGGGCAAGACCAGAGGCAGAGCTGAGACACATGCGAAGGCAGTGTGACGCGCAGCTCGCCTTCACTGTGGACGCCACACCCCAAGGTAAGAATTTTTTAAATACAGCCAGCACTTAGGAAGGCGAGGAGCTGCCTGAGGACAGGTCGTGCTTGGAGGGCAGAGAGAGAGAGGGAGGGAGGCGCGGGGGCTGGCAACTATACAGAGTTCACTCAAGGGCAGGGCGATTACAAACCCCAGGAACACTACACGGCTTCACTGCCACGCTGCCACGGAGTGAGCTTCAGAACGTTGGAGGTGCGAATTATTTTACTAGATGATGAAGAAAAAGCAAATTTGCTAAACAGATACTTTTGTTCTGTTTTCACAGAAGAAAATCCTGGAGAATGACCACGATTGACTGGCAAAAGTACATATGAGAATGGAGTGGATATAGCACCGTTCACAGAAGAGAGTGTGTATGAACAACTTGAAAATCTAAAGGTGGACAAAGCCATGGGACCAGACGGGATCCACCCCAGGATATTGAGGGAGCTCAGAGAGTACATAAGTACATAAGTAATGCCACACTGGGAAAAGACCAAGGGTCCATCGAGTCCAGCATCCTGTCCACGACAGTGGCCAATCTAGGCCAAGGGCACCTGGTGAGCTTCCCAAACATACAAACATTCTATTTTTTATTTTTTTTGTTACATTTGTACCCCGTGCTTTCCCACTCATGGCAGGCTCTATGTGGCAGGCAATGGAGGGTTAAGTGACTTGCCCAGAGTCACAAGGAGCTGCCTGTGCCGGGAATCGAACTCACTTCCTCAGGACCAAAGTCCACAACCCTAACCACTAGGCCACTCCTCCACTATACATGTTATTCATGGAATTGTGGATTTTTCCCAAGTCCATTTAGTAGTGGTTTATGGACTTGTTCTTTAGGAAACCGTCTAACCCCTTTTTAAACTCTGCTAAGCTAACTGCCTTCACCACGTTCTCCGGCAACGAATTCCAGAGTTTAATTATGCATTGGGTGAAGAAAACTTTTCTCTGATTTGTTTTAAATTTACTACACTGTAGTTTCATCGCATGCCCCCTAGTTCTAGTATTTTTGGAAAGCGTGAACAGACGCTTCACATCCACCTGTTCCACTCCACTCATTATTTTATATACCTCTATCATGTCTCCCCTCAGCTGTCTCTTCTCCAAGCTGAAAAGCCCTAGCCTCCTTAGTCTTTCTTCATAGGGAAGTCGTCCCTTCCCCGCTATCATTTTAGTCGCCCTTCACTGCACCTTTTCCAATTCTACTATATCTTTCTTGAGATGTGGCGACCAGAATTGAACACAATACTCAAGGTGCGGTCGCACCATGGAGCGATACAACGGCATTAAAACATCCTCACACCTGTTTTCCATACCTTTCCAAATAATATCCAACAATCTATTCACTTTCCTAGCCGCAGCAGCACACTGAACAGAAAGTTTCAGTGTATTATCGACGACGACACCCAGATCCCTTTCTTGGTCCGTAACTCCTAACGTGGAACCTTGCATGACGTAGCTATAATTCGGGTTCTTTTTTCCCACATGCATAACCTTGCACTTGCTCACATTAAACGTCATCTGCCATTTAGCCGCCCAGTCTCCCAGTCTCGTAAAATCCTTCTGTAATTTTTCACAATCCTGTCGCGAGTTAAGGACTTTGAATAACTTTGTGTCATCAGCAAATTTAATTACCTCGCTAGTTACTCCCATCTCTAAATCATTTATAAATATATTAAAAAGCAGCGGTCCTAGCACAGACCCCTTAGGAACCCCACTAACTACCCTTCTCCATTGTGAATACTGCCCATATAACCTCACTCTCTGTTTCCTATCCTTCAACCAGTTTTTAATCCACAATAGGACATTTCCTCCTATCCCATGACCCTCCAATTTCCTCTGTAGCCTTTCATGAGGTACCTTGTCAAACGCCTTTTGAAAATCCAGATACACAATATCAACTGGCTCCCCTTTGTCCACATGTTTGTTTACTCCTTCAAAGTATTGAAGTAAATTGGTCAGGCAAGATTTCCTGACCAGTTCTGGCGGGTCCTCTTAAAGATTTGTTTAATAAATCCTTGGAGATGGGAGAGGTTCCGTAGGATTGAAGAAGAGCGGATATGGTACCTCTTCACAAAAGTGGTGATAGGAAAGAAGCTGGAAACTTGAGGCCAGTAAGTCTCACTTTGGTTATTGGAAAATTAATGGAAGCGATGCTGAAGGAAAGGATAGTGAATTTCCTGGAAGTCAGTAAGTTGCAAGATCCGAGACAACAAGGTTTTACCAAAGGTAAATCGTGCCAAACGAATCTCATAGAATTCTTTGACTGGGTGACCGGAGAATTGATTCATGGACGTGCTATAGACGTAATCTACTTAGATTTCAGCAAGCTTTTGACATGGTTCCCCCACAGGAGGCTCTTGAATAAACTTGACAGGCTGAAGATAGGACCCGACGTGGTGAACTGGATTAGGAATTGGTTGACGGACAGACGCCAGAGGGTGGTGGTTAATGGAATTCACTCGGATGAGGGAAAGGTGAGTAGTGGAGTGCCTGGGGCCGATTCTGTTCAATATATTTGTGAGTGACATTGCCGAAGGGTTAGAAGGTAAAGTTTGCCTTTTTGCGGATGATACCAAGATTTGTAACAGAGTGGACACCCCGGAGGGAGTGGAAAACATGAAAAAGGATCTGCAGAAGGTAGAAGAATGGTCTAAGGTTTGGCAATTAAAATTCAATGCGAAGAAATGAAAAGTGATGCACTTAGGGAGTAGAAATCCATGGGAGATGTTTGTGTTAGGTGGTGAGAGTCTGATATGTACAGACGGGGAGAGGGATCTTGGGGTGATAGTATTTGAGGATCTGAAGGCGACGAAACAGTGTGACAAGGCGGTGGCCTTAGCCAGAAGATTGCTAGGCTGTATAGAGAGAGGTGTGACCAGCTGAAGAAAGAAGGTGTTGATGCCCCTCTACAAGTCATTGGTGAGGCCCTACCTGGAGTATTGTGTTCAGTTTTGGAGTCCGTATCTTGATAAGGATGAAAAACGAATTGAAGCGGTGCAAAGAAAAGCTATAAAAATGATATGGGATTTGCGTTACAAGACGTATGAGGAGATACTTGCTGACCTGAACGTGTATACCCTGGAGGTAAGGAGAAACAGGGGTGATATGATAAAGACATTCAAATATTTGAAAGGTATTAATCCGCAAACGAACCTTTTCCATAGATGGGAAGGCGGTAGAACTAGAGGACATGAAATGAGATTGAAGGGGGGCAGACTCAAGAAAAATGTCAGGAAGTATTTTTTCACGGACAGAGTGGTAGATACTTGGAATGCCCTCCCGCGGGAGATGGTGGAGATGAAAACGGTAACAGAATTAAAAAATTTGTGTGATAAACATAAAGGAATCCTGTTCAGAAGGAATGGATCCTCAGAAGCTTAGCGGAGATTGGGTGGCAGCACCAGTGGTGGGAGGCGGGGCTAGTGCTGGGCAGACTTCTACGGTCTGTGCCCTGAAAATGGCAGACACAAATCAAGGTCAGGTATACACATAAAGTAGCACATATGAGTTTATCTTGTTGGGCAGACTGGAAGGACCGTACATATCTTTCTCTGCCGTCATCTACTATATTGGTTGAATGCTTCTAATTTCACACTAGTGATTCAGAGTATTATTTTCCCCTGTTTTCGATTACTGCAATGGGGTACTCATTGGTCTGTCTAAGAATAGTCTGGTGCAAAATGTTACAGTGTGAGTCCTGATCGTTAGTTCTCATTTTTTGCACATTACTCCTGTTTTAAAAACATTACATTGGTTACCAATTGAATATAGAATTAGTTTTAAAATTTTATGTATAGGTTTTAAAACTTTGAATAATGTCATGCCACGTATTGTTGCTGCCAATCTAAGAATTTATTAACCGTCTAGAGTATTGTGATTTAATAACAAAGCATTATTAGAAATTCCGTCCTATCATACCTAAGATGGATGGATTGTAGGTCCTCAATGTTTAAAATTCATGGCCCAAAACTTTGAAATACCTTGCCCCCTTAGATGAGGAAAATTAGAGATTTTAATCACTTTAAAAAAAACCATTTTTGTTTCTGCAGTGTTTTGGCTGTGATCAGTAGCAATGAAAGAAAACATTTGAGACAGGTCAAGATGTACTTACCTAGCCCAATGTATAATTTCTTGAGAAGCAAGTATATTTGTCTATATATTAAGTGTCAAGTTAAAAGGATACATAGATGTTGCTATTTCGATTACATGTATGTGTGTTTTATGAGGTTTTGTGAACTGTCAAGGATTTTTAGATTGTTTGGGTTATAGGTTTTAAAATAAATAAATAAATAATGGCAAGTATTTTACTGGTGGGCATGCACAGGAGCGGAGTTTGGGTGAAGCATGGACAGAATTAGCAAGTGCAAAGTAGATTAATCTATGCACATATGTGCATAATGTAAACCCCTATTCCTGGTTATCTTTCTTTCCTTTATGTTGCTGGAGTTCCTTTCGGACATTAGTCCTAACTTTTATATTTCGAATTGTACCCACTTTGATGGTTTTCCCTATGCGGTTAATCAAATAAAATAACCTGAATCTGAACCTGGAATAAGATGTTACACTTCAAGAAATGAAATTAACTTTTGTCACGATCACAGATGGTAAATGGGGTTCTAGTTCGAATCAACACAAAACCAGGGAATTTAACTAGAAAATGTGTGGTATTTATTACTGAACAATAATATAAAGATGTTAAGGACAGTTATTAACTTTTATAGATGTAAACATAAGCTTCATAGTTTCCAAGAAGAGGTGGTTTAAATAAACTTTACAATAACATGTACCATCTATATGCAGATGATGTACAGTTCTTCTTCCCAGTAGTTGATAGGGTAGATGGATTAAAGGATCAGTTGAATGAGTGTATGGGTGTTGTGGGAGTTTGGATGAAAAGGCATAAGATGGCATTAAAGGTAAAGATGACAGAGATTATGTTGAAAGGGAAGACTGAAGAATGCGTGTGGCCTGATATGATAGAAGTGGGAGATATGGAGTTGGAAATAAGACAGGGCATGAGGTTGTTAGGAGTTTTGGTGGGCTCATGTCTTACTATGAAAAATCACATAATGCTTTGTTTATTGAGTAAACTGAAGCCTATATTGAATGGGAGCAATTTTAGAACTGTAGTATCAAAATGTGGACTACTGCAATGCTCTTGACCTGGGGATTTATTCTGCAGCCAGATTGTTTTGAGGGATTTTGAAATGTTCTCATGTGACTCCAGTGTTGAAAGAAATACATTGGTTACCTGTTAAATACAGGGTGCAGTTTAAGGAGCTCTTATTGATTCACCAAACCTTGTATTTGACTTTCCCCCGGTATATGGTTCAGACCTTGTCTCTTTATTGACCACATCAATGTTTGCCCTCAAAGTGTGCCATGGGTTTATCTCTACAAGGGTCTATTGATTTTCAATATGCTGCTTTCTCTGTAACTGGTTCATTGTTATCAAATGCACTACCTGGAGTATTATGACTGTATTCCAGCACTTCACAGTTCAGAAAGTTGTTATAGACACATATGTTTGTGCAAGCATTTCTTACTGTGTAAAGACTGTTAACCTGTCAACTGTATATAAGCAGATAGATCTGAATAGGGGAAGAGGGTGTATGTCTATTTTATTGTGTATGCATTTTTACAGTGATCCACTTAGATGTAAACGGACTACAAATGTTTTAAATAAATAATAAATGTATTTATTTCAAAACTGCAAAAGTAACTCAGTAAATGACGGCAGATAAAGGGGAAATGGGACTTGATATACTGCATTTCTGAGGTTTTTGCATCTACATTCAAAGTAGTTTACATATATTCAGGTATTTATTTTATACCAGGGGCAATGGAGGGTTAAGTGACTTGCCCAGAGTCACAAGGAGCTGCAGTGGGAATTGAGCTCAGTTTCCCAGGATCAAGGTCCACTGCACTAACCACCAGGCTACTCCTCCACTCATATGGTCCATCCAGACTGCCTAACAAGGTGGCTAGAGTATTTCTCTTCAGTGTCAATACCCAGATTGCAATACTAAAACACTCAGATACGTATTTTAATGTACTTCCTTTTCACAGAACTACCACATTAAAGGGTTCTTTTACTAAGCCACACTAAAAAGTGGCCGGCGGTAGTTTCAGCGCGTGATTTTCCTGTATGCTCTAGCCAATTTTTACCATGGCCGTGAAAATCCTTGCTTTCAATGGAGGCAGTAAATGGCCATGCGCTAATAAAAACATTGGCGCCTGGCCATTTACTGCCTGAGCCCTTACCACCTCCTATTTAGAAGGCAGTAAGGGCTCATGCGCTACTCATGCGGTATTCGGGCAGCATGTAGCAATGGCCGTGCATTGCCTATAACCCCCCCCCCTCAAGTTCTAGAAAATAAAATATGTTGGCTGGATATGGGAAACGGTGTACACTGAACACAGTATTACCACCAGGTGCCTGGGAGCACGCAGGGGTAGTGCTGTTTTCCCATGCAGTTGCCCTACCACTCTTTAGTAAAAAGGCCCCTTAATTAGCTTCTCTATAGATCTGATACTTTTGTTTTTTTCTTTCAGGTTCTTTCTTCAGGCGTTTACCCCTAAGATATTATACCAGGTATGTTTTTTTTTATAGTTTTTATATCCCTCTCATGTTTTTCTCTACCTTTCTGTCTCAGTCCTTACTATATTATTCCTGTTTTTCTCTCTTATTGTGCACACTCTAAATGTCTCAGTCACTTCACTGTTTTCCTCTCCACATAAAATTCTCTTGCAGAGGCCGGAAATCTATGTCGATGAATCAGTCAGACGGGGTGATGATTCTTCTTCTGTTCTCCTGCATTGCTGTTAATATTCCGCCAACACCTTGGCATTGCACCTATTTCACTGCCTTTAAATAACTCAACAGTTTAAAACACTATCTTAAGATTAACTGGGTTTCCATCAGTGAATCATGAGTGTTAGTAAGGGACTGTGTTACTCTTCTCAGCAGAAGTCCCTAAACTAGTTAGAAAGGGTGCAGAGAAGGGCGACGAAAATGATAAAGGGGATGGGACGACTTCCCTATGAGGAAAGGCTAAAGCGGCTAGGGCTCGTCAGCTTGGAGAAAAGGTGGCTGAGGGGAGATATGATAGAGGTCTATAAAATAATGAGTGGAGTTGAATGGGTAGATGTGAAGCGTCTGTTCACGTTTTCCAAAAATACTAGGACTAGGGGGCATGCGATGAAGTCACAATGTAGTAAATTTAAAATGAATCGGAGAAACTTTTTCTTCACTCAATGTGTAATTAAACTCTGGAATTCATTGCCAGAAAATGTGGTAAAGGCGGTTAGCTTAGCGGAGTTTAAAAAAGGTTTGGATGGCTTCCTAAAGGAAAAGTCCATAGACCATTATTAAATGGACTTGGGGAAAATCCATTATTTTGGGGATAAGCAGTATAAAATGTTTTGCACATTTTTTGGATCTTGCCGGGTATTTGTGACCTGGATTGGCCACTGTTGGAAACAGGATGCTGGGCTCGATGGACCTTTGGTCTTTCCCAGTATGGCAATACGTATGTACTTATCTACTTATGTAAAGGATATTTCTAAAATTTCCTACTAAAATTCCACTCTGAGTGATTCCCCTTTCTCTCATAACAGCTAGCAGGTTTACTCATTCAGTTTATCCCACTATAATTCTGTTAAATAATTGACTGAGCTGTCTTGTTTTTTTAAATTAATTAGAAATCAAAACACATCTCTAAGATGGTAATTGTTTTTTCTTGTGAGCCTCACTTAACTCCTTTCTAGCAATGAAAGTATTTAGGACAGAACTGTCAGTTCAACTTCTCACCTTTAAATTGCCCTGCACTATTGTAACTTAGGTTTAAGTTAGTTCAAATATATATTTTTATTATTATAATTAAGACAAACAAAAGTACAATCACGCAATTCCAAAAGAAAACATTCTAGTCTACCTCACGGGAACAAGAAAGAACAATATAATGAAAAAGAAAAAAAAACAATTAAATGCCGAAATCAAGACTAAATAGTCATTTCAAACGGGACAACAAGAGAGCTGATGTTAATTATGCCTTTCATGATAACTTATAACTTACTTAACTTCCCTATCTAATATCAAGTTTAAGTTTCAAATTTAATTCTTTCTATCCCACCTTCCAGGTACTCCATCAAGGTTGTGTACATTCTAATAAAAGAGGGGAAGAATCTTATTTAACACAAGACAGATAGCAAGGAGACAGGGGTAAGAAGTACTATAGATAGGAAAGGAGGGATGGGAAAACACAAAAGGGGCACAACTAGTGTCCTCCAGAGCCCATGTGATTGTCAAAATTCAGGCATGATGTGAATGTCTAATACAACAGCATAGCGTCCAAAGTACAGAATAAACTTCAAGAGACAATAAAAAGCACCAAGAGCCTTCAGAAATGGGACACAGTTCCTTTTATTGTAAAAATCGACTTTCCAATATGGACCTGACACGGGCCGTGTTTCAGCACACAGCGCCTGCGTCAGGGGTCAAATATAATCTAATATGAAGTGAATACTGTGTGCAGCAACCAAATTGCTTCCTTATGAAATAAAAAATGAATTAATGGCAGACTGAATTTGAATTTCTTCCACTGCAACCACCATAGATTCAGATGAAACCTCAAAGTCATCATTGTGCTTTCTTGAAAGTAAGACTACATTGGTGTTCAGTCTGCCTACTTTATATCTAACCTCAAAATTAAAATCAGCCAACTGTGTCAATCATCTCTGAAGAACTGCAGATACTTTTGCAGTATCCAGGTACTTTAAGGGCTTGTGATCAGTGTTTACTTTAAACTTTTGATACAAAATCATGGAATTTCTCCATTAATGCCCATTTTAAGGCAAGCAACTCCAACTTGAAAGGGAGTAGTTTTTATTATTTCTTTCATTTTTGTATACCCTCTACTCTCTTAAGTTATAACTTTTTCTTGGCCATTCTGTTCTTGTAGGTTGCACCTAACCCAGACTGGCTAGAATCTGTGGTAGAACGAAAGGATTATGGAAATCTGGAAAAGCCAATATAGGTGGTGTCAGTGGCGTAGTGGGGGCGGCTGCCACCCGGGGCGGATCGCAGCTGCACCCCCCCGGGTGCAGACCAACACGACACCCCCCCATCGGCATAGCGCCACCCCGACACGGTCCCCACCTGTCTACGAGCTCCACCCATCTGCAGCGCTGCTGTAAAAATCGCTTCGTCAGCCCTTCCCTGTGTCCCGCCCTTGAGGAAATAGGAAGTTACGTCAGAGGGCGGGACACAGTGAGTGAGGGAAGGGCCGACGAAGCGATTTTTACAGCAGCGCTGCAGATGGATGGAGCTCGTAGACAGGTGGGGACCGTGTCGGGGGGGGGGGGGGAGGCGGTACGCCGGGGGGTGGGTGGACGGATGCACCCCCCCACACACCTGTTGACACCCAGGGCGGACCGCCCCCACCGCCCCACCCTTGCTACACCACTGGGTGGTGTCATGAATTCCTCTTTAGTAATTCAAAAGCAGTTTGACATTTAACCATCAAAATGAATGGAGCTGAATTCTTCTTTTCATTTTTATCCATCAGGGCATGCAAGGGTCATACAATTTGTGCAAAGCCGGAAACAAGATGTCTGTAATAGATTGTGAAGCCATTGAGGCATTTCACATCTTTAACAATCTTGGGCACAGACCAATTTTTCAGCTTTTTCTCATCTACTGAAATTCCCGCTTCTGAAACCACATGTCCATAGATATATTAATAATATATTAAACATGTAGTCATTAAATACTAACTCCATTAGTCGAGAAAACGTGATGGGGTGTTGCTCAAGCGAAACGGCATTCTGTTCCATTCACTGCAATCTTGGCTTTGTCTTGCTCTGCCATTGCTACCTGGAAGAATCCAGATGTCAAGTCAAGTAAAGTAAATAATTTTGCTTATCCTAGTGCATCCAAGGACTTCTCTACCTGCAGCAGTAGATAGGTACCTTTCACGATTACATTAGTCAGTTTCCTGTAATCCACAGAGAACCAGATTCCTCCATCTTCCTTCCTCACGACGAATGCAGGGGATGCTCAAGGACTACAACTCCATTGTAATATCTTCTGGTTGATTAAACTTTATATATGGTTTTTGGAGATATTCTCCAGTATGGCTGTTTAATTGGGGGTACACCCCCTATGTCAATATAATGCTGAACTAAAGTGGAATAATCAATGTCAGCCTCATCTGTTGAAAACACATATTGATGTTTTAGCAATAGATTTTGCAACTCCTCTGCCTGAAACAATGTTAGATTTTCCCATTCCACCAGTGGCATTCCAAGCTTGTTTGCCAACCAGGGTGGGTCACCGCTGTGCCCCCCCAGCACATCAACCCCCACGGCACATTACCTCCCCAAGGTCTGCCACACTCCCTCGAAGCACATCACCCCACCACCTTCCTCCTACCAAAGGGGGTGTACGGAGCAGGATGTGGAGGTACTACCACAGTCAAAAATAAAGGTTCAGGATACTGAGAATGAAATCCTGGTCATGCCTGTATAAAAGGAAAGTTTGAAAAATTGAATCCGATCCAAAATCTTAAAGTTGAGTGCAGTAGCGTACCAAGGGCAGGGTGGTGGGGGCGGTCCGCTACAGGCACCAAAGGGGTGTGAGGCTGTCAGCTCTGTCGGTCCCCTGCCCCGGAGCAGGAAGTAACATCAGAGGGGCAATACCGATGAAGTCCATTCAAAGTAAATGGACTTTGTTGGCATTACCACACCAAGAGCCGCTAGCACGGCTTGATAAAAGAGGTCCTAAATTGGATTTTCTATAGACTTGATACTTTAACTGTTTTTTTTCTTTCAGGTTTTTTCTTCAGGTGTTTATCGTTAAGATAATAAACCAGGTAAGTTTTTTTTATAGTGTCTATATCCCTCTCTCTCTCACACACACACTCTCTCTCCTTCTCTCTCTCTGTCTCTCTCTCTCCTTAGGTTTCTCTATACCTTTCTGTCTCAATCCTTATTATATTTTTCTCTATTAGTGTGCATGATCTGAATGTCTCACTTCACTGTTTTTTTTCTTCCACAAAAAACTCTTGTGGAGGCCAGCAATCGACGTCGATGAATCAGTCAGAGAGAGTGATGATTCTTCTGTTCTTCTCCTTCACTGCATGTTCATTCTTTCAGTTTATCACACAAATTCTGTTAAATAAACAGCAGCACTATATTGTCTTTTAAAATTAATTAGAAACCAAAACACATCTCTGAGAAGGTAATTGTTTGTTCTTCTGAGACTCAATTAACTCCTTTCCAACACTGAAAGTATTTAGGTCAGAACTGTCAGTTCAACTTCTCATCTTTAAACTGTCCTGCACTATTGTAACTCAGGTTTAAATTAGTTCAAATATATTTTCTTAAAACTCACATAACTGCTTCTGACAAGCCTCAGCTCAGGGACACAAATTCTGATTCAGAGTTCCGCTTCAGAGCTTTATCCCTGAACACATATTTAACAGCAATATTTCTTATTAAGCTATTTCAAACAAGTTGTCTACTCACAAAATAATCTTTCACTCAGTCATTGTCCACAACTCTACAGCCTTTTCTCCCATATCGGCTCTCTACAAATTAACAGTAGCTCTAACACAGACACCCAAATACTCACAACGTTCACTCACAGCCTCACACTGCTCATACTTAAAACCTTTCTTCACACAAGCAGACACCACGTCACAACCTTACTCATTCAACTT
Source organism: Microcaecilia unicolor (assembly GCF_901765095.1). Classification (NCBI taxonomy): domain Eukaryota; kingdom Metazoa; phylum Chordata; class Amphibia; order Gymnophiona; family Siphonopidae; genus Microcaecilia; species Microcaecilia unicolor. The sequence goes on from NC_044031.1 coordinate 430,816,734, forward strand.
ACCCACCCAACTGACTCAAAAAAAAGCCCCAGTTTAGATTGTTAAGCGACCTGTATCTGTCCTACGGCAGCACAAGAGGTCTGCCGCCTTAAGCCAATGACAGGCTGCAGCCCTGTGCTAACCTACTGCTAAGTTTTCACCATTAAAAACTACTCAAAATAAAATGAAACCCCCTCCCCAGCAACCCCCTTACCTTGCTAGAGTATCCCAATTCAGTTTTTCTTTCCTTTACTCTCCAGCATGCATTCTGCTGTGTAGCTTTACACGCTGAGCCGGTTAGAGTGCTTCCATGAAGCCAAACACTTTCCCCGGAACCATTGACCTTGAGCTGTCTCCTCAACGTGCCAGGGGGAGTCTTCTCAGGTTCTCCAAATCTTTCCTCTCTGGGCAGCACATCTTCCGTAGCCCCTTTGGACTCAAAACTGCCCCACAAACCAGGTATTGCAGCTCCTGACTTGAACCGGCATACCCAGGTGCGAGCACCCACACAAGGCAACATCATCGCGCCTCTACACACCAGCCACTAGAAAAAGCCAAGTCCTCACTCCTGCCACAACCAAACCTGCATTCAGGGCACATTCTCTGCCAGATACACAAATATTTTACAAAGATAAATAGATGCCTACTTGTCTAACACCTATTTAGGCACTTCTGTAGGTGCCTACCTATGGCACCCTGCTATAAAATTGCCATCCAGATAACAGAGAATTCAACAGACAAAAAATGCAGAATGCTACTAAAAATTGTATGATTAGATTGTTTGTGTCTCCTTGAAATTGACCTACATCTTATTTATTTAGATTTTGCTCACACCTTTTTCAGTAGTAGCTCAAGGTGAGTTACATTCAGGTACTTGGAATATTTCTCTGTCCCAGGAGGGTTCACAATCTAAGTTTGTATCTGAGGCAACGGAGGGTTAAGTGACTTGCCCAAGATCACAAGAAGCAGCAGTGGGATTTGAACTGGCCACCTCTGGATGCAAGGCTGGTGCTCTAACCACTAGGCCACTCCTTAACTTAAATAGTACACTGATGGAACCCAAGAAAGAAAAATCTACATTATTTTGAAAGTTACTGGGAGCACTTTTGAAAGATGTCTCCCAGGGGCCTCTTATACTGAATACCAGCACAGTATTACTGTTGACATTTCATTTACTTGGTATCCCTTCACAATTACACTGCCATTGTCAGACCAGATTTCCCATGATAGGCATGTGCTTTATACATAAGGTTTAATTATTGAAGAGGTTTCCATAAGCACCAAAAAGGGCAATTCTAAAACAATGCACTTATAAATAGACACCTGAAGGGCTATTCTCTAACTAGATGCCCACATTTATAAGCCACTTGACTACTGTTACTTTCATGGTTAAGAATAAACATATGTGCATAAGTGGCAGCAAAGTGACCAAACACTGTTCATTAACAGCGTGTACATGTTAAAGGGAGTGTTCACATGGAAGGAGCATGGGAGAGGAATGGCCACAGTAAAACCAGGTCTATGGTTGGTGTAATTGCAGGGGAATACATGTAGGCGCAATGATGCCAGGTTATGCTAGCATTTGCTAATGAATCTTGGTGCCCAGTTGCCGTTATAGAATAGATTCTCACCATGCACCTAAAAAAAGGCACCCACTATAGATTTGTGCCCCTAGATGATGCCTGATTAGAGCATATACTATACCTTTGACTTTACGTAGCGAATGCAACTTTAAAAAATTCAAAGCTCTCTTAAAGGCATTGCTTTTCCAAAAGGCACATTCCGGTGAGTAAGGCTGCCCTGTCAGGTGCGGGTACCTGGGAGACAGCAGGTATAAAAATATCTGCTCCAAATATGGATGTTATTTTAATTTATGTAATTCTCCTGTGTGTACGTTTTGTTCCCTATTGCATATTGTATTTTTTCTTATCCTTTCAGTTTTTATTTGTAAACCGCTGAGATCTGTCCATCAGCTACAGCAGTATATCAACTTTTGAAGAAATAAATAAATTAATTAATTAATATAACCAGATATATAGGCCTGTACCCAGTTAGGCCTGTATGCCAGCTATAGAGCTGATGTACGTGCCCACACCTACATGCTGGGCATATATGTATAAATTACAGTATTCTATATGTTACACATGTACAGGGGAGATCCACAAAGACTCCGCTCATGTGTATCTTGTAAAAGGTCTCTGCGTCTGGCCCCGTCCGGGAAGGCCTTACCACACCACCGGCCGCAGAGCTTTCGTTCCTCCTTTACTTTTCTTTACTCAGCAGGCCTTTTTGGGTTTTTCAAACAAAACATCCTTCAATATTCAGGCTGTTCCAGACACAGTATAATTACTGCCCAGTTTGACTCAGCACCGTTCCATATAGCCAGGCTGTACTAAACCCAGTCCCATTTTACAGTCTGGCTTTTCTCCCCTCAGTTCAATATAGCCAGGCTGTTCAAAACACAGTCCCAATTACAGCCAGGCTTTTCTCAACTCAGTTCAATATAGCCAGGCTGTGCTAAACACAGTCCAGAATGCAGCCAGGCTTTTCTCCACTCAGCTCAATATAGCCAGGCTGTTCAAAACACAGTCCCAATTACAGCCAGTCTTTTCTCAACTCAGTTCAATATAGCCAGGCTGTGTTAGACACAGTCCAAAATACAGCCAGGCTTTTCTCCACGCAGTTCAATGGAGCTAGGCTGTTTCAAACACAGTCCCAATTACAGCCAGGCTTTTCTCAACTCAGTTCAATATAGCCAGGCTGTGCTAAACACAGTCCAGAATGCAGCCACCTCCTCCACCAGGGTGGTGACTCAGCTTTTCCCCTTTTCTGGCAGCCCTCCTCTGGAGCTTCTTGGTTTTGCACCCTATTTCTCCTTACCCGGGGTTCTCCTGGGGCTTTCTGGGAGTTGTAGTTTCTTATTGGTATGTCTCTCTTAGGCAAAACAGGAGCCCCCCTAGGGTCCTCCCTCCTAACCTCCAGCTCTCTTTTCCCCTGTAGGAAGCTGGGGTTCCTCTCCACCCTTTTCCTTCCTTCATACTCCTTACATACCCCCCCCCCCTTAAGATTTCACTCCCCAATTCTTTTCCCTTTTCCTCCTTATCCTCTCCTACCCGAGATAGGGCATCCACATTTCCCAAACATCTCCCCGGACGATGCTCCACTGTGTACTGGAAGGGTTGCAATGCCAAGTACCAGCGCATTAGCCTTCCGTTATTATTTTTCATTAAATTCAGCCACTTCAATGGAGCATGGTCCGTTACTAGCTTAAAAGGCCTCCCTTCGAGATAGACCGTACACTCTTGTACCGCCCATCTTATTGCTAAACATTCCTTCTCTATGGTGGAGTAATGGTCCTCATGAGGTAGGAGTTTACGGCTTAGATACAGTACCGGATGTTCTGCCCTTCATGTTCCTGAGACAGCACTGCCCCTAGCCCCCTCCCCGAAGCATCGGTTTGCAGAATAAAGGGTTTTTCGAAATCTACGGCTTTCAACACCGGTTCCTGGCACAAGGCCTTCTGCATCTGCTCTAAGGCCCCCAACTCCTCCTCCCCCCACCTCAGATGATCCGGACTCTTACCCTTCAACATGTCCGTTAATGGAGTGGCCATTTCGGAAAAGTGAGGGATGAACCTCCTGTAATACCCCACCATACCCAGAAAACTACGCAATTGTTTTTTTCTGTTGGGCCTGGGAAATTCTTGGATGCTTTTAACTTTATTCAGTAAGGGTCGCACCTCCCCCCGGCCTACGTTATACCCTAAATACTTCACCCTATACTGGGCAAAGTAACATTTCTTCGGGTTCAGGGTAAGTCCGGCCTCCCTAAAAGATTGCATCACCGCCCCTACGTGTTTCAAATGGGTGTTCCAGTCCTCACTGTGTATTACCACATCATCCATATATGCCGCAGCATATGTCTGATGTGGTCTGAGGACCCGGTCAAGCAATCTTTGGCAGCTCGCCGCCGCCGAATTAAGGCCAAAGGGGAGCCTTTTGAATTGGTACAAGCCTATGGGGGTACTAAAAGCTGTCTTGGCTTGAGCTCCCGGAGACAGGGGAATCTGCCAGTATCCTTTTGTTAAATCAAGGGTCATAAGATACTGTGCTGACCCCAACCGGTCCACCAGCTCCTCAATATAAGGCATAGGATAGGCATCCGTGCGAGAGATAGTATTAAGTTGGCGGAAATCAATACAAAATCTCCACTCCCCTTCAGGTTTTGGGACTAATACCACTGGGCTTGACCAGGGACTATGGGACTCCTCAATTACCCCAAAATCTAACATTTCCTGCACTTGTTTAATGACTTCCCTCCTTTTCATTGGGGAGAGTCTATAGGGCCTTTGCCGTACTATCTTACCCCGTTCCGTTACAATATCATGCTCTACTAGGTGGGTATTCCCCGGGCATGCCGTCAAAACATCTTTAAAGCGCTCTAAAAGCCTTCTTATCTCCTTTTTCTGCCCCTGGAGTAGCCGGGGGTTAACTCCGGGCTCGCCGGGCTTGAAAATCTCCCGTATTTGAGGCCCTAACTCCTCTCCTTCCTTCTCTTCCCCCCGAGTTTGAAACCCTACCCTAGCTACCCAAGGTTTCATAAGATTAACGTGAAAAGTCTGAACCCGACCCCTCTCATTTGCCACCTCATACGTGAGGGGGCCGAGTCTCCTCCTCACCACCCAGGGTCCTTTCCACCTAGAGGCGAACCTATGTGGATCTTCCGATATCAGGATAAGGACCCTATCCCCGGATGCAAACTCCCTTTCCCGAGTCCCTCTATCGTAATACCCCTTTTGTTGTTCTTGGCTCTGTTCCAGCCGGTCCCGGGCATATTCCTGTATCCTATCCAATCGGCCCCTCAGATCCTGTAAATATTCAACCACAGACTGATCGGTGGTTTCGGGCGGCACCCAATGCTCCTGTACGATATCTAACATACCCCTGGGTTTCCTACCAAACATTAACTCATAAGGTGAAACTCCTAAAGAGTCTTGCACCTTCTCCCGGTATGCATATAGCACAAATGGTAAAAGCTGGTCCCATCCGGTCCTATCCTCTCCTAAGGCTTTTTTTAGCATACCCTTTAAGGTCCTGTTAAAGCGTTCCACCATCCCATTGGTTTGCGGATGGTAAGCTGCCGTGCGTACATGTTTTATCCCAAACGCCTCCCATACTTGCCTTAAGGTATGAGACATAAAATTGGACCCCCTGTCGGTCAAGACTTCTTGGGGAAAACCTACCTCACAAAAAAGTTTTATGAGTTCCCTGGCAATACCCTTCGCTGAAATGTTCCTTAATGGCAGGGTCCAGGGATACCTGGTGGCCATGTCCATAACTACTAAGACATAGAGGAACCCTCTCTGTGACCTAGTTACAGGCCCCACAATATCCATGGCTATCCGCCTCCCCGGTTGCTCTACCCTCGGAAGAGGCTTTAACGGTGCTTTAGGAGGGAATCTGTCTGATACCTTTTGACAGTTGGTGCAGGACTTGCAGTACTTCTCCACCTCCCCATAAACACCTGGCCAATAAAACCTCGCCAATATTTGAGTCAGGGTAGCCTGGGAGCCCTTATGTCCGCCCAGAGGATGATCATGGGCCAGCCTTACCACCAAAGGACGAAAAGCCCGGGGGATCACTAGCTGTCTCCCTCCTCCCGAGTTTTCCCAGCTTGGCACCCTTCGATATAATATGTTCCCTTCTATCATGAACCCCGGAGCTACCTGACCTTCTCCCTGGCGCGCCCTTTCCCAGGCATACTCTAAAGTAGGGTCATTGGCCTGCTCCCTATGAAATTGGGGAAACTGCTCTCTTAATTCTTCCGGAGCCACCGGCAGGTAACTCTCCCTCTGTACCCGCTGAAAAGCCTCCCTTCGATCTTTCTGTTCTTGTTTTTTCACCACTTTTCTCTTTTTTTTTCGGCCCGGCTCGCCCAAGACCTCCCCCTGAAAAGGAAAAACAGCCCCTATGCCTTCCTCTTCCCCTTCCGCCTCGCGGTGAGACTGAGCTCTGGTAGTGACCAACACTTTTTTCTCGCCCATACACTCTATAAACGGTGGCCAATCCCTCCCCAAAATCATGTCCTGGGGCAATCGGGGTAGAACGGCCATGGCCAGCTCTATCTCCCCGGTGGGCCCCTGTAAGTTGACCCGTTGGAGCACATAACGTGTCTTGGCCCCATGAATACATTGTATGGACACCCCTCCATCATAGGTATCCCTACCCGGGGTCCTCCTCTTTCGTATTTGTTGCCACAACCTCCTAGAGATCATGGATTGGTCCACCCCAGAGTCTAACATGGCTGTGATGGGCACTCCCTCCACCTTAACCTGAGTTAGGTATCGGGGCCTAAACCCTTGGGCCACCTGAGAGATCCACCCCTCCCGCCACTGGCAATCTTTTTTGAAGTGTCCAGCCTTACCACACTTAAAGCACACCTTGCTCCCAAAAGGAGTAGCCTTTCTACTCTGGCCGGTGTCTAGCCCTGTCTTTTTACTCTCTGCGGGGGTCTCCGGCTTAACTAGGGAAACTTTTTGCTCCCCTTTTTCTAACACCCGAGCCTTGCCTTCCTCCCGCTCTGGTCCACCCCACTGCTGGGCTTCTAGGTAACACTCCAACCCCGAGGTCACCCCCTCTACCGTCTTACATCCCCTCTTTATTAATTCTGCTCTAATCTCGGCTGGCAGACCCTGGAGGAATTGCTCCACTACCAGTTCTTGCAGTACCTCGTGCAGGGTGTGTTGCTCGGGCTCTACCCATTTTTTCACTAAATCCATTAGTTTATTTGCTACCGCTTTAGGGGGGGTCCCCTTTTCCCATTTAGTGGCTCTAAACTTACGCCTGTAAGCTTGTGTACTGAGTCCATATCTGTCCTTAATAGCCTCTTTCAACCTTCCATAGTTGGCAGCCTCCCCAGGAGACAAATCCCTAAAGACTGCCAGCGCCTCCCCTGACAAAGACGGCACCAATCTCATGGCCCACTGCTCTTGTGGCCACCCAGCCGCCCCAGCCACCCTCTCAAATGCAGTCAAAAAATCGTCCACATTATCCTGCTCGGACAATTTTCCCCAGTTAAGTGAATGCATGGAGACTTGTCCTACCGCACCGCTTCCTCCGGGCCCCAGTCCATTCGCTCCTATGTCCCCCTCTCGTGGAGCACTAGCACCTCTTTGGAAAAAGTCTTGTAGCATGTTTAGTATGGGTTGCTGCTGATCCCTGGCCGCCATCAATGAGTCCTCGACTATCTTTGCTGTCAGCTCCTGCTGTTTTTGGAACTGCAGAGTCATCCACCCGAAGATCTCCTTGGGGTCCATCCTGGCACTGGAATCTTCACCTGAAACAAAAAACAACAGAGAACCACATCCAAGTGCGATTACCCCACTTATGTTGGACTCTTTCTCTGCTCCCTCTATCCCTCCCCCAAGTTGGGCCCGCTTACCGGAACCCAAGACGGGTCTGCGCCTTTCTCAGCGTTGGCCCTCTCGGGGGCTTTTCGTCTAGGCAGGTCGCGGCCTCCTCTAGCGACAGGTCCTGCAGATGATCCCACCACTGCCACCACTTGTAAAAGGTCTCTGTGTCTGGCCCCGTCCGGGAAGGCCTTACCACACCACCGGCCGCAGAGCTTTCGTTCCTCCTTTACTTTTCTTTACTCAGCAGGCCTTTTTGGGTTTTTCAAACAAAACATCCTTCAATATTCAGGCTGTTCCAGACACAGTATAATTACTGCCCAGTTTGACTCAGCACCGTTCCATATAGCCAGGCTGTACTAAACCCAGTCCCATTTTACAGTCTGGCTTTTCTCCCCTCAGTTCAATATAGCCAGGCTGTTCAAAACACAGTCCCAATTACAGCCAGGCTTTTCTCAACTCAGTTCAACATAGCCAGGCTGTGCTAAACACAGTCCAGAATGCAGCCAGGCTTTTCTCCACTCAGCTCAATATAGCCAGGCTGTTCAAAACACAGTCCCAATTACAGCCAGTCTTTTCTCAACTCAGTTCAATATAGCCAGGCTGTGTTAGACACAGTCCAAAATACAGCCAGGCTTTTCTCCACGCAGTTCAATGGAGCTAGGCTGTTTCAAACACAGTCCCAATTACAGCCAGGCTTTTCTCAACTCAGTTCAATATAGCCAGGCTGTGCTAAACACAGTCCAGAATGCAGCCAGGCTTTTCTCCACTCAGCTCAATATAGCCAGGCTGTTCAAAACACAGTCCCAATTACAGCCAGTCTTTTCTCAACTCAGTTCAATATAGCCAGGCTGTGTTAGACACAGTCCAAAATACAGCCAGGCTTTTCTCCACTCCGTTCAATATAGCCAAGCTGTTCCAAACACAGTCCCAATTACAGCCAGGCTTTTCTCAACTCAGTTCAATATAGCCAGGCTGTGCTAAACACAGTCCAGAATACAGCCAGGCTTTTCTCCACTCAGTTCAATATAGCCAGGCTGTTCAAAACACAGTCCCCATTACAGCCAGGCTTTGCGCGGGCTCAAAGCCTCGGGTCCCACCCTCTAGGTCAGCCTTACTCTCCTGACCTCCTCCCGCATGACCCGGGCATTCCCCCTATACCTCCTGCTCGGGCTGCCTCAGAGCCAAGAGTTCCATCGGTTCTTCTGAGACATTCTCTGGCTCCTCTTGCTCCATGGCCTCCTGTTCCTCCTCCTCTCTCTCTGGAGCCCAGTCCATTTTCTCCTCTCCCCACCCCTTTTCCAGCTGATCTCTCTTTTCCTCATTAACCGGGCTAGGCTGCTTTTCCTTCCCCCACCCCCGGTTCAGCCACCTCCTCCACCATGGTGGTGACTCAGCTTTTCCCCTTTTCTGGCAGCCCTCCTCTGGAGCTTCTTGGTTTTGCACCCTATTTCTCCTTACCCGGGGTTCTCCTGGGGCTTTCTGGGAGTTGTAGTTTCTTATTGGTATGTCCCTCTTAGGCAAAACAGGAGCCCCCCTAGGGTCCTCCCTCCTAACCTCCAGCTCTCTTTTCCCCTGTAGGAAGCTGGGGTTCCTCTCCACCCTTTTCCTTCCTTCATACTCCTTACAATATACACCTGTAAAATATATATGAGCATATGCACAGAATAGTACATAGTCAGGTTTTCTGTATTTACGAGTATATGTGCACCGCATACGCACATTATATGCTGGTAATTCTAATCATTTATCATATGTGTGTATTCAGTGTATCAATATTAGTACTATGGGGAAAGTAATTCCATAACAGGCAGCCTACTAAAAGTGCTGTTTAAGATGCCCATTTAAAACTGATTCTATAAGGAAAAATAGGTGCCTACTTTTCTTTATAGAATACTAGCGTGACAGAAAACATGCTTACATTTAAGGTGTAATCACATCACTTCTATAACACGTGTAAATGCCAGATGTTAACCAGAACACATTAAAATTTAGAACACTATTATTTTCTACACATATTTGTGCACTCTGTCTACGCTCAAAAATACATAATAGTCATACTAGGTCAAAACAATGGTCCATATAGCCTAGTATCCTGCTTCCAAAACTAGCCAAACTAGGTCACAAGTCCCTGGCAGAAACACAATTACTAGCAAAATTCATGCTATCGATTTCAGTGACAAGCAATGGCTTCCCCCATGTCTATATCAATAGCAGACTATGAACATTTCCTCTAAGAATTTCTCCAAACCTTTTTTAAACCCAGATATGCTAAACACTGTTACCACATCCTCTGGCAATGAGTTCCAGAGCTTAACTTTTTGTTTTAAAATTATTTCCATGTAACGTCAATGAATGTCCCCTGGTCTTTGTACTTCTTGAAAGAGTACAAAATCAATTCACTTTTAGCTGTTGTACACCACTCAGAGTTTTGTAGACCTTAATCATATCCCCCCTCAGACGCCTATTTTCCAAGCTGAAGAGCTATAAACTCTTTAGTCTTTCCTCATATGAGAGGAGTTCCATCCCCTTTATTTCAGTCACTCTTCTTTGAACTTTTTCTACTTCTACTATATCTTTTTTGACATATGGTGACCACAATTGAATGCAATACTCAAGGTGAGATCATGCCATGGAGCGATACAGAGTCATTATAATATTCTTAGTCTTATTTGCCATCACTTTCCTAATAACTCATAGCACCCTGTTTCGTTTTTTGGCTGCTGCTGCAAACTGGGCACAAGATTTGAGTGTTCTCTACAATGACACATAGATATTTTTCTTGGGTGCTGATTCCTAAGGTGGACCCTAACATCAGGTAACTATGATTCAGATTTTTCTTTCCAATGTGCATCCAATGTCCACATTAAATTTCAACTACCATTTGGATGCCAGTCTTCTAATTTCCTAAGGTCTTCCTACAATTTTTTAACAACTTGTGTTTTAACAACTTTGAATAATTTTGTGTCATCTGTAAATTGAGGATGTGTTTTACTAATGTGTGCTAGCATTTTTAGCTTGTACTAAAAATCAGCAAGTGCTAAACTCTGAGATGCCCTTTATATTCCTGTGGGCATCTCAGTATTTTGTGCCAGATGATTTTTAGTATGAACTAAAAACGCTAATGCACCTTAGTAAAAGACCCACTTAATCATCTCACTTGATGTTCCGATTTCCAGATAATTTATAAACACGATAAATAGCACAGATCCCTGCAGCACTCCACTATTCACTCTCCTCCATTGAGAAACATGGCCATTTTATTTATTAGAATTTATTTACCGCCTTTTTGAAGGAATTCACTCAAGGCGGTGTACAGTAAGAATAGATCAAACATGAGCAATAGACAATTACAGCAGTAAAAATATTCAAAAACAATACAAAGTATGGCATGGTATACTATTTACAATTACAACACCAAAACCAACAGAAGGTAAATTCTCCACTGAGGGTCCAAAGACAAGCACAGAAGCGTGGAGCAAAGAAAACCTCTCTCAAATGGTGTTCACAAAAAGATGTCTATTCAGATTAATAAAATAAGCGACATGACACGAGTTGTGTTTCATCCCAAATGGCCTGCCTCAGGGGTCTATGACAAATAAAAATGAAAAAAATAATACAATAAAAAAATATACACCAGGTAAAATGCAAACAAATCAAATACATTTTTAAAAAACAATAAAATAAAACATACATATTAAAACAACATACCTAGGAATCTGTGAAAACAATGTGAACATCTCAAAGTTATTCAATTTTATATGTAAGCCTTAAATAAATATTTCTTTCACTATCTGGTGAAGGATTTCCTTTATGAAGTCCCCGTATTAATTGGTTAAAAGCAGCAGTGTTTTTCATTTATTGGTTTCCACATAATGTTTTTTTATAAATTGTTTTTTTTATGTTGTTTTTATATATATATTCATATATATGTTTTATACATATATTTTTTAAGAAAAATTTTTTAACTAGCATTCTTGTTAGCTACTGTTTTGGTCTCACCGTGTTTAAATTAAGCAAGAAGTACCCCCCCTTTCCCCCCCCCCTACAACATAGAGGGACATAGTCGAACGGCACCAGCCACATAGCTGGCCGGCCATCTCCGAGGCTGGCGCCATAAGTGGGCGGAGCCAACCATATTTTCGAAAAAGATGGCAGACCATCTTTTTTTTGCTAATATGGTTGGGCCCAGCCAAATGTCTGAGTTCGCCGGGTTTGAGATGGCCAGCATCGGTTTTCGGCCATAATGGAAAATAATGCCGGCGATCTCAAACCCGGCCAAATCCAAGGCATTTGGACGTGGGAGAAGCCAGAATTTGTAGTGCACTGGTCCCTCTGACATGCCAGGACACCAACTGGGCACTCTAGGGGGTACTTCTAAAAATTAAAAAAAATAGCTCCCAGGTGCATAGCTCCCTTACCTTTGGTGCTGAGCCCCCAAAATCCCCCCAAAACCCACTCCCCACAACTCTACACCATTACCATAGCCCTTATGGGTGAAAGGGGGCACTTACATATGGGTACAGTGGGTTTTGGGGTTTTTTGGAGGGCTCCCATTTACCACCACAAGTGTAACAGGGGCCTGGGTCCACCTGTCTGAAGTGCACTGCACCCACTAAAAACTGCTCCAGGGACTTGCATACTGCTATCAGGAAGCTGGGTATGACATTTGAGTGGCAAAAAAAATGTTTTAGTTTGTTTTCTTTTGGGTGGGAGGGGGTTGGTGACCACTGGGGGAGTAAGGGGAGGTGATCCCCAATTCCCTCCGGTGGTCATTTGGTGAGTTGGGGCTTCTTTTTGAAGCTTGGTCATGAAAAAAAAGGGACCAAGTACAGCCGGCGAAATGCTCTACAAGCCTGGCTTTTTTTTTTCATTATTGGGCGAAGCCGGCCATCTTGTGAGCATGCCCCTGTCCCTCCCCCGTTCCGCCTTCACTACCCTATCAACACGCCCCCTTGATATTGCGCCGGCTCCACGACGGAAAGCAGTTGAACCCGGCCAAAATTGGCTTTCGATTATACCAATTTGGTCGGGTTCAGGAGATCGCCGGCCATCTCCCGATTTGTGTCGGAAGATGGCCGGCGATCACTTTCAAAAATGAGCTGGATAATTATATGGACTGGGTAACACTTCCCTCTATATGCTTAACTATGACACACACTTGCGAAGTATCAATTTTGGTATTTTGCCAACATAGTCCGATGTCAAAAATAGAGATTGTAAAATTGAATAACTTGAGATGTTCACGTACCAGTTTATACATTCTGGTCCAGTCTATCCCTTTTATTCTGAACCCTTTGCTGCATATTTTCGAATCATATATTTGAAAAAAATATATATAATAACACATTTGTTTAGTCTCAGCTCAGTTTATTAACATAATAATATGACCACATCTTTAATGACCTATGTGTGTATATGTATACAATGATCTATATATCTTCGTGATTATTTTATCATGTATATATATTTGTTTTTTTATGTTTGTATAGATCTTACATATCATATGAGTTTGGCTGCAATCTTATCGTTCTAGGAAAATACATTGTTTTCACAGATTCCTAGGTACGTTGTTTTAATATGTATGTTTTATTTTATTTTATTGGTTTTTAAAAATGTATTTGATTTGTTTGCATTTATACCTAGTGTATATTTTTTGATTGTATTATTTTTTCATTTTTAATTGTCATAGACCCCTGAGGCAAGCCATTTGGGCCGAAACACGACTCGTGTCGGGTCGCTTATTTTATTAAGCTGAATAAACATCTTTTTGTGAACACTTTCTATACTATTCACAATGTCAACACAATATGAAATAGAACATTATAATTGATAGCGAAGGGTAAAGCAGAGATGTAACTTATAGATAGGTAAGAAAGTAGGAAGAGTTAGAAAGTAAGGTGATTGATTTAAAGAAAGTTGCACATGAGGTCAGAGAAATGGTTAAATATTATCTCAGCTAGAGTAGGAGTGGATAAATATATCCTGCTGCAGTGTATGCAGCCTGAGTCACTCCTTGTGTGTGTGTGAGTGAGACTAACAAGTTAGTTACTTCTTCCATTAAAGGCCTGGTTGAAGAGCCAAGCTTTCACCTGCTTCCTGAAGTAGAGATAGTCTTGTGTTGTGCGGCCTTTCAGGCAGTGCATTCCAGGGTGTGGGGGCTACTCCGGAGAACGCTCGCTTGCGGGTATCACATCGTGTAATGTCTTTTGGAGAGAGTGTGGTTAGTGAAAGTCCTTGGGACCATTGGTTTGACCTTAGAGGGAAGGTTTTCTGTCCAATAACCAATTCCTAATTCACAACAGAACACTGCCTCCTATCTCATAACTTTTTAATTTTCTCAGGAGCCTTTCATGAGGAACTTTGTCAAAAGCCTTCTGAAAATCTAGATAAACTACATCAACCGGTTCACCTTTATCCACATGTGTATTCACATCATCAAAGAAATTAAACAAATTGGTGTGGCATGACTTCCCTTAGCTGAATCTATGCTGACTCTGTCCCATTAAACCATGTTTGTCTATGTGTTCCGTAATGTTATTCTTTATAATAGTTTCCACATGTTGGTTCGCTTTCAATAAAAAAGGATTTAAACATAACAGTTTCCACTATTTTGCCCTCACTGAAGTTAGGCTTAAAGATCTGTAATTTCCCAGATCACCCCTGGAACTCTTTTTAATAATCAGTGTTACATTGGTCACCCTCCAATCTGCTACTATGAATGATATTAATGACAGATCACTAACAGAAGATCAGCAATTTCATGTTTGAGTTCTTACAGGGGTGTATACCATCTGGTCCAGGTGATTTAGTACTCTTTAATTTGTCAATTTAGCTCAGTACATCTTCCAAGTTCACCAAGATTTATTTCAGCTCCTCCATATTGTCACCACTGAAAACCATTTCTGGAACAAGTAGATCTATTACATCTTCTTCCGTAAAGACCAAAGAAAAAATTAATTCAGTCTCTCTGCTATGGCCTTGTCATCCCTAAGTGTCCCATTTGTTCCTTGATGTCCCACGGATTCCCTCACAGGCTTTCTGCTTCCGATGTACCTGAAAAAAGTTTTTACTATGAGTTGTTGCCTCTGTGGAAAGTTTCTCTTCATTTTCTCTTTTAGGCTTCTTTATCAATGCTTTGCATCTAACTTTCCAGCGCCTATGTAGCTAATTATGTTCTTCATTTGGATCATTTTTCCATTTTTTGAAGGATGTTCTTTTGGCTCTAATAGCCTTTTTCACTTCACCTTTTAACCAATCTGGTTGTTGTTTGCTCTTCTTTCCACCTTTGTTAATACGTGGAATACATCTGGTCTGGGCTTCCAAAATGGTATTTTTAAACAGCATCCATGCCTCAATTAAAGTCTTAACCTTTGTAGCTGATCCTTTTAGCTTCTTTTTAACCATTTTCCTCATTTTATCATAGTTGTTCCTTCGAAAATTAAATGCTGCCACAGTAGATTTCCTTAATGATTTCACTCCAGATATCAGCTCAAATTTGATCAAGTTATGATCACTGTTTCCCAGTGGACCCAACACCATTACCTCTCATACTATGCCCAGCATTCTATTAAAGACTAGATATAGCTCCTTCCTCCTCTTGTAGATTTCTGGACCAATTACTCCAAGAAGCAATCATTTATTATATCTAGGAATTTTATCTCCTTAGCACTCCCTGATGTAACATTTATCCAGTCAATATAGGAGTAATTGAAATCACCCATTATTCTACTGTTGCCTAATTTGCCAGCTTTCCTAATTTCTGTAAACATTTTTGCTCATGTGCATGCCCAGCAGTAAAGTACATGCCATCATATCATCATGCACACTTTGCCACTAGTTGGTATTCTATAAGAAGTCATTTACACATGTATACGGTCACTTAAGCACGTAAGTTGATTGAATACTGCCATTTCCACATTTCCTGTTACCTAAAACTAGACAGCTTCTTATAGAATTATCCCCATTGTGTGAACGTCAGCAAGTTACTTGGCCACCTAGTGCGTGACATGTGAAGCAAAATTTTAGAAAGAACATCCAAGTCCGTATGTCACACATGGACATCCATTGTATTTTAGAACAGGTTCTGGTGACATACAGCCTGTTCTAAAATACATGAGAAATGGATGTCCAAGTCCTGGCTACGTCCAGCATGAACATGCATTTTACAAACTGAAATGTCGAAACTATGAACCGGGCCAAACAAGGAACATGAACATCTGTGTGGCAGCATAGGAATGTCCAACATCCATATGAAGGAGTAGCCTAATTGTTAGAACAGCCAGCTGAGAGCAGGTGCAGATAGCTAGAGGGTGCCAGTTCATTTTCCCTTTTTTCTTTTTGGTGAGCCCTCCTTGAACAGAAAAATAGTTACTGTGACTTCCCTTACTCTCTGTGGTGTAGGACTGCTCAATTGGAGCATTTTTTCTGTAACCTGAACGAGCCAAATACCAGGTCTAAATACTGACATTCGTCCTTTTAAACCTCTACTCATACTATATTATACTGTACTATATTATCAGAGTTTTTTATACCGCTGTCATTCCCAAAGGATTCTGCGCTGTTTACATTTTTAAAACAATAGAAGAGAAAATAACAAAAAGCATAAACAACATAAAATATAAAACACAAAACAAATTGAAATATACGAAACTAAAAATAAAACCTAGTTATTGGTCAAACAAGTAAGCCTTCCATAATTTCCTAAATGAGAGAAGAGAAGATGCAGACCTCAATTCCACAGGAAGCTTATTCCATAATCTAGCCCCAGCAAATGGGAAAGAGGCTTCTAAGATAGATTTAAACTAAAAATTTTCAAAGAAAGAAAACCAAACTTCAAAGGTCTCAAAAAACCCTAAGTCCTCTCTGCAGATGAAAACAACTCAATTAAACCCTCAGAGTTCAAGCCAGAAATGGACTTAAAAATCAAAGAATTTTGAAGTCAATCCGTTTACTTATCATTAAGACAATGAAAATCTCGAGAGATGGGAGACATACTTTCAAATCGCCCAGACCCACTAATCAATCTAATAGCTGTGTTCTGCATAAACTGCAGGCACTTTAAGGGGCCCTTTTACAAAGTGTGTTAAGCTCTACGCTCATTCACCGTGCGCCAAAATGAGACTACCGTAAGGCTACTGTGCTCCCTGGTGGTTTCAGATTTGCCACATGCCCATAATGCCTGGATGATTTATTTATTTCCTCCCATGTTTGGTGTTTCCAGCGGTAATCCGCAATTGGTGCGTACCGATCAGTCACCGCACATGTAGCACGTGAGCCCTTACTGATAGATCAATGGGTGGTGTTAAGGGCTGAGGCCGGTTTTAGGCGCACGCTGGTTTCAGTTTTACTGCATGCACTTTTCCCGTCCCATTTTTTAAAAGCCCTTTTTTCCAGAAGCAGTAAAAACTGCCCAGTGCATGCCCAAAACACGCACTTACAGTGCCGCAGACCACTTTTTGCCACAGCTTAGCAAAACGGCCCCTAACTGCTTTACTGAAATACAGGAATAAAGGGGCCCTTTTACAAAGACTTGGGAGGGCCTACGAACATACAGTGTGCGAAAAATTGGCACTACCACCCGACTAGCACATGAGCCGTTGGGGGGGGGGGGGGGATTATTCTGAATTTGGTGTGCTCTGAATCCCATGGTAGAAAATAAGTTGGCGCACGCTGCAAGCTTACTGCGCGGGGTAGCGTGTGTGACCTTACCGCTAGGCTAATGGGTGGTTGTAAGGTCTCAGGCCAAAAATGGACGCACGCTGGTTTCAATTTTAGTGCATGTCCATTTTTCAGCCCCTTAAAAAAGCCCCTTTTTCCTAGATACAGTAATAAATGGCCCAGCGCATGCCCCAAAAATGTGCTCGAACTACTGCAGGCCACGTCTTACCGTGGCTTAGTAAAAGGACCCCAAAGTGAGTTACAATAATCCAACTGTGGCAGCAAGACAGCTTGAGCAACAGATCTAAAATATGTGTGTGAACTGAGCGAAACAGGGAGAGCACCGAGAGCAAATAAATGTTCTGTGGGGGCTCCTGGTGTGTGAAGAAGTTGAAGGAGCACTCCATAGCTTGAGCAGCCTCCTTCCATTAATTATAAAACTTACATTCCACCTTGAAAGTGTAGAGTACAATTGTGATTTTTTTTAGACAGCAGAATGTGGAAAATGTAGGGTGTGAAGACTATGAGCCATCTGGGTAAGAATGTGCAATTTATACCGCACAGCACTATGTACAGTATATTGACAGTGTCTGAAAAACAATCAATACTATTGAGCACATACAGACTATAGATAACTCAGATACTGATATATCTCATAGATATTTACATACATCATTTTTATACTTCTCCTGTATATTTTCAATTTAAGAGGAAGATAAACTTTCACATTTAAACTATCCGTTATTTTGGACTTGGACGTTTCCTCCTGCTGCCATGTCACCTGGTGCTAGCACTAGAATCTGGTGCCATGAGCCTTTAGTTTTTAACTACTCTGAATTTTTTTTCCTCAATAATCTATATTACCTCTGAACTTATTTTAGTCCAGTTATTATGGCAACAGTTCTCATCCAGGTATCGTACACCAGTCTCCCTCTAATCATGTAATCAGTGCCTTAAATCTGACCACTAAATGCCACTGCTATGTTTTTTTTATTTATTTGTACCTCACTCATGGCAGGCTCAATGCAGCTTAGGTACTTATTTGTACCTGGGGCAATGGAGGGTTAAGTGACTGGAGCTGCCTGTGCCTGCGGTGGGAATCGAACCCAGTTCCCCAGGACCAAAGTCCACCACTCTAACCACTAGGCCACTCCTATTAACACTGGGGGTTGTTAATTTTGCCCCTGCAACATCCCCTGCTCTCGCTACCACAGGCAGCATTAGACCTGAAATACGAAGCAAACTCAGGACCCTTTGCAACGCTGCTAGTGAGTGACTGGCCTGGACCTCAACCTGTCCATTTAACAATGACTGTTTTGTCCAATTTACCAAGAAAGCTAATGTATGAAAACAGTTCTCTCCTGTCTTCTAACAGCAAAGGCATGACTATTACGAAGGGATGCAGAGGTTTTGAAACCAGCCATGCAGACTATGATTGAATTGGCCTTCTTCCAGTTCTTGTGAGTAACCCTCCAGTAAGTCTTACTGTAATACAGTACATTGTTATGAACGATAATATCTACTTAATTTCCTGTGATGATGGAGGATCAGGGCATGCTGCATCAAGAAAATTCTTCCCATGCTCTCATGACTTCCTTTTATCACTTTGGTAAGCACAGTTAGCATTCTGTGGAAATACATCATACCCAAAGTGTTATACTAAAATTTAATTAGGAAAGAAATGAAAAGGATGCTTCAACAGCATTCATTTCCCTTCTTCTATACGCCTCTCCCTTGAGAATCCCATTGCAGATACTTTCTTCAGGCAGATCAGAGCCTAAATTACCACTCTAATTTGACCTGTGACTAGTAATGTGCATCTCTCTTTGGAAAACAGCAGATTAAGCACAGTACAATCACGGTAGCACAGTGGGAATAATTCTATAACAGTGCACCCATATTTCAGTGCCCAGAGGACCTCTGTGTGACACTTATTCTATAAAAGAAAGTAGGTGCCCACATTCCTTTATAAAATATCAGCTTAACCGTGCAGTTAACTGTGAGCACTTATGTCAGCCATAGAGCTGCCATTTAGTGCTCACACTTAAATGCTGGAGATATGCCTGCCACATAGAGAATTCTACAAGTTACACATGTAAGTTTCATTCCTGTCCACATGTGCTATGTAAGATATGTGCATATTTATAGAATAGTGCCTAGGCACATTTTTGACAATCATGCACCTATGTACATATATGTGTATTTGTGTAAAATGAGCTTATCTTGTTGGGCAGACTGGATAGACCGTTCAGGTCTTTATCTGCCGTCATTTACTGTGTGTGTTACCATGCTAGTATTGTAAACACTTATGCATGTAACTGGTGCATAAACTCTACAGAATTACCCCCAATATGTGTGGAATATCCTTGTTGTTTATTGGCACTCTAAAAATCTTATTCTAGGTCAATATTCAGGCAGCGAAGGTGAGCGCTTTTTTTTTAAGTACTGACCACTGTAGATCAAAGTAGGCCCTGATATTCAATGCCAGGTTATGTGTAGACACTGGCATTGAATATTTGGGCATTACCGGACCCTCATAAGAAATGTATGCCCTTTATATGGAAGGCTGACCCCTAGCAGTATCACTGTAAGACTACTGCTAATGGTCAGCACATGCCATTTTGAATTCAGAGGCAGTCAGGGTAGGGGTGTATGGGGACTGCTCCTGCCCATCTCTCTAGACCACCACAGATGGCTCCCGGGGTAAGGAGGACATTGGAACTAGAGGAACTGGGGTGGGGTGGGGTGGGGTGGGATTAGAGGAGATTGGTTTCGAAATCCAGCAACTGCAACCTGCATAGCTTAGCGGTAAAAGATAGGACCTTTTGTGTGATCCTATCTTTTTGGACTGTCTAAGGGGTTCTTTTACTAAAGCTTAGCTCGAGTAATCTGCAGCAGGGCCCACAGGAATCAAACTGGGCCTTGCTGCAGATAACTCAAGCTAAGCTTTAGTAAAAGGCCCCCTAAATTTGATAGTATTTCTACTAGCTATTTAAAATTACACTTGCTGCCTACTGAAGCCAGAATAAATTTCAAGTTGGTTTGTTTTCTTTATAAACTTCTACATGGTCTAGCACTGGATTATTTATATCCACATTTTATATTTACTATTGCCCTGAGAACAAGACGCACCGGAACAGTAGGATATTCTTTTCCATCACCAAAAGGGAAAAAGAGATTACATTTGTTTGAACTATGTTTGACATTTCAAGTGGCAAGGATATGGAATATGACTGCGTCTACTTTTCAATTCTCCCAATCCTATTTTGATTTTAGGAAAAATATGAAAACTCTTTTGTTCCAGAAATATATATCTCATTCTAATTGATAAATGTACTACGCTCACAAAGCCCTTCTCTCAGTACCCTTCTCCACCACTGCCAACTCCAGGCTCCGCTCACTCTGCCTTGCCTCACCCTATGCCTGGAACAATCTTCCTTTACCCATACGCCATGCCCCCTCCCTACCCATCTTCAAATCTCTGCTTAAAACTCACCTCTTCAATGCTGCCTTTGGCGCCTAACCGCTCAAGATATATAGAATGCCCCAAATCTATCCACCCTATCAGACTAACTGTTCACTCGTCCTCTAGATTGTTCACTTGTCTTTAGATTGTTCTCTTGTCTTTTAGATTGTAAGCTCTTTGAGCAGGGACTGTCCTTCTATGTTTAAATTGTACAGCGCTGCGCAACCCTAGTAGCACATTAGAAATGCTAGTTAGTAGTAGTAGATAAATGTACTACTTTTTGTTCTTCAACCCAGTTAAATGAAACTGGCTTCTTATAAATTGTAAGCCACTTACAACTGTGAGGTAATAGCAGGATAGAAGACCGGTTTAACATTACCATTACCAGTTAGTTACATAGGCACTGGCACTGAATATTGCTGGCACCCACATACCTCCCAGTTCTTCCCTGGCTGTGTCCCTGAAATGCTCCTCTACTGTCTGGCTTTATGGTGTGTGATTAAAACCAATATTCAGTGACACTGCCCAATGAACTGCTGCTGAATATCGGTGGCCTCTCCTGCCAACTTAAATTGCTTTGAATATCGAGCCATTACGGTATCGTCAGGAAACAGTCCACCTGCAATAACAGCTTGCTTTTGGACTAGCGCTACCAATACCAGAGTAGCAAGGCTTTGAGTAAAATCATGGTCAGAAATTGAATTGCATGAAAGTGCTGCCATATCTTAATGATCAGGGATAGGTGTGTTTTACAAATAGATTATCCAGGCCTGTTCACGTTGTCATCTATTGGAGAATATATAATGAGCAAAAACAATAACTATGGCATTGATTCATAACTCTAAAACAGAAAAGGTGCAGAAGACTGTATGAAGTAAGTGAATAAAGTCTGTATGAAGGGTAAAATAAAGACTGTATGAAGGAAACAGTCTTTATTCACCACTTTTAGCTCCCAGGTTTAAACAAGTGCACCCGATATGTCAATGTTTCACCAGTACAGCTGCCTCAGGGAAGAATACCAGCTGGTGTAAAAGTCCAATTTTCACCATGCTGGTAAAAACTGCATGTCTAACCTTGATATATCATGCTTGATATCACTCACACTACTGCCTTCTTCTACATTGGGTCTAATCTCTAGAATACCTTATCTCTTGAACTTAAAATGACTCCTCCTTCCCAACCTTTAAAATAATTCCTCAAAACATAGTTATTCCTTCAACCATTTGACAGCTGTCACTAAATTCTCCCATGACCTCTTCCCCTACTCCTTTACCTGCTGTCTTGAGCTTTTAATTGTAAACTGCCTCAATGCCATTTTGATGACTGGAGGTAAATCAAATAAAGTGAAAAAAAAATACAGTTTTTACCAATGGTTTTTGACTCACTACATATAAACCCAGGTTAGAGATACAGTGAGCCCTGGACTTTTACACCAGCTGGTATTCCTCTGCCCCTGAGGCAGCTATACTGGTGAAACGTGGCCATGTTGGGTTCATTTGTTTAAACCCAGAAGCTAAAAGTCATGAATAAAGACTATTTCCTACATACGGTCTGCTCTTCTTCTGTTTTTCATATTGGATCTTGTGGAAAACTTACCTTGTTGCTTTCTCAGCTTTGATTCACAGCCACAAATGTCAGCCTTTATAAGGCAAAGAATTACAAATAATTTAGGTTTTCTTGAATAGAAGTTTTAAAAGAATCTATATAGGACATATTAGGGATTGCCAAACACAAGAACATGAAAACATAAGAACAGCCATACTGGGTCAGAGCAACGGTCAATCTAGCCCAGTATCCTGCTTCCAACAGTGGCCAATCCAGATCAGAAGTGCCTTGCAGAAACCCAATGAGTAGCAACATTCCAAGCTACCAATCCTGGGGCAAGCACTCTGGTAATGAGTTTCAAAGTTTAACCATTCTTTGAATGAAAAAATATATCCACCTATTGTTTTAAAAGTATTTCCATGTAACTTCATTGAGTGTCCCCTAGTCTTGGGCGACTTTACTTGGTCCAGTTTATTTTACGACCAAGCCTTAAAAAGGTGCCCGAACTGACCAGATGACCACCGGAGGGAATCGGGTATAACCTCCCCTTACTCCCCCAGTGGTCACCAACCCCCTCCCACCCTAAAAAAAAACATTTTAAATATTTTTTGCCAGCCTGAAATGTCATACCCAGCTCCATCACAGCAGTATGCAGGTCCCTGGAACAGTTTTAGTGGGTGCAGTGCACTTCAGGCAGGTGGACCCAGGCCCACCCCCCCTACCCATTAAACGTGTGGTGGTAAATGTGAGCCCTTCAAAACCCACCAGAAACCCACTGTACCCACATGTAGGTGCCCCCCTTCACCCCTTAAGGCTATGGTAGTGGTGTACAGTTTTGGGGAGTGGGTTATGGGGGGGGGGTTGGGGGGCTCAGAACATA
Organism: Microcaecilia unicolor; assembly: GCF_901765095.1. Classification (NCBI taxonomy): domain Eukaryota; kingdom Metazoa; phylum Chordata; class Amphibia; order Gymnophiona; family Siphonopidae; genus Microcaecilia; species Microcaecilia unicolor. The sequence continues at coordinate 430,839,672 of NC_044031.1, forward strand.
AGGTAAGGGAGCTACAGTGGTGGAAATAAGTATTTGATCCCTTGCTGATTTTGTAAGTTTGCCCACTGACAAAGACATGAGCAGCCCATAATTGAAGGGTAGGTTATTGGTAACAGTGAGAGATAGCACATCACAAATTAAATCCGGAAAATCACATTGTGGAAAGTATATGAATTTATTTGCATTCTGCAGAGGGAAATAAGTATTTGATCCCCCACCAACCAGTAAGAGATCTGGCCCCTACAGACCAGGTAGATGCTCCAAATCAACTCGTTACCTGCATGACAGACAGCTGTCGGCAATGGTCACCTGTATGAAAGACACCTGTCCACAGACTCAGTGAATCAGTCAGACTCTAACCTCTACAAAATGGCCAAGAGCAAGGAGCTGTCTAAGGATGTCAGGGACAAGATCATACACCTGCACAAGGCTGGAATGGGCTACAAAACCATCAGTAAGACGCTGGGCGAGAAGGAGACAACTGTTGGTGCCATAGTAAGAAAATGGAAGAAGTACAAAATGACTGTCAATCGACAAAGATCTGGGGCTCCACGCAAAATCTCACCTCGTGGGTATCCTTGATCATGAGGAAGGTTAGAAATCAGCCTACAACTACAAGGGGGGAACTTGTCAATGATCTCAAGGCAGCTGGGACCACTGTCACCACGAAAACCATTGGTAACACATTACGACATAACGGATTGCAATCCTGCAGTGCCCGCAAGGTCCCCCTGCTCCGGAAGGCACATGTGACGGCCCGTCTGAAGTTTGCCAGTGAACACCTGGATGATGCCGAGAGTGATTGGGAGAAGGTGCTGTGGTCAGATGAGACAAAAATTGAGCTCTTTGGCATGAACTCAACTCGCCGTGTTTGGAGGAAGAGAAATGCTGCCTATGACCCAAAGAACACCGTCCCCACTGTCAAGCATGGAGGTGGAAATGTTATGTTTTGGGGGTGTTTCTCTGCTAAGGGCACAGGACTACTTCACCGCATCAATGGGAGAATGGATGGGGCCATGTACCGTACAATTCTGAGTGACAACCTCCTTCCCTCCGCCAGGGCCTTAAAAATGGGTCGTGGCTGGGTCTTCCAGCACGACAATGACCCAAAACATACAGCCAAGGCATCAAAGGAGTGGCTCAGGAAGAAGCACATTAGGGTCATGGAGTGGCCTAGCCAGTCACCAGACCTTAATCCCATTGAAAACTTATGGAGGGAGCTGAAGCTGCGAGTTGCCAAGCGACAGCCCAGAACTCTTAATGATTTAGAGATGATCTGCAAAGAGGAGTGGACCAAAATTCCTCCTGACATGTGTGCAAACCTCATCATCAACTACAGAAGACGTCTGACCGCTGTGCTTGCCAACAAGGGTTTTGCCACCAAGTATTAGGTCTTGTTTGCCAGAGGGATTAAATACTTATTTCCCTCTGCAGAATGCAAATAAATTCATATACTTTCCACAATGTGATTTTCCGGATTTAATTTGTGATGTGCTATCTCTCACTGTTACCAATAACCTACCCTTCAATTATGGGCTGCTCATGTCTTTGTCAGTGGGCAAACTTACAAAATCAGCAAGGGATCAAATACTTATTTCCACCACTGTATGTACCTGGGAGCAATTTCTGAAGTCCACTGCAGTGGCCCCTAGGGTGCCCAGTTGGTGTCCTGACATGTCAGGGGGACCAGTGCACTACGAATGCTGGCTCCTCCCATAAGCAAATGGCTTGGATTTGGTCGTTTCTGAGATGGGTGTCCTCGGTTTCCATGATGGCTGAATATCGGGGACAGCCATCTCTAAGGACGACCATCTCTAAGGTCAACCTAAATTTCATGATTTGGGCGTCCCCGACCGTATTATCGAAATGAAAGATGGACGCCCATCTTGTTTTGATAATACGGGTTTCCCCGCCCCTTCGCCGGACGTCCTGCGAGGACATCCTCAGGAAAACTTGGGTGCCCCTTTCGATTATGCCCCTCATTGTCTCCTATCCCATTACTTTCATTTTCTTAGCAGTCTTTCATGAGGAACTTTGTCAAAATCTTTCAGAAAATCTAGATACCCTTTATCCACATATTTATTCATGCCTTCAAAGAAATGAAGAAAATTGGTAAGGCAAGACCTCCCTTGGCTGAACCCATGATGACTCTGTCCCATTAAACCATTTTAATCTACGTGTTCTGTAATTTTACTCTTCATAATAATTTCTACTATTTTGCCCAGCACTGACATCAGGCTTACTGGTCTCTAGTTTCCCGTTTCACTCCGGAACCTTATTTAAAAATTGTCATTACATTGGCCACTCTCCAAACTTAAGGCACTACAGACAATTTTAACAACAGGTTACAGATCACTAACAGCGGATCAGCAATTTCATGTTTGAATTTTTTCAGTACCCCGGGGTGTATGCTATCAGGTCCGGGAGATTTATCACTCTAACTTGTCAATTTGACTCAGTACATCTTCAAGGTTCACTGAGATTTCTTTCATGTCCCCTGCATCCTCACCCTTGAAAACCATTTCTGGTAGAGGTAGATCTCTTACATCGTTTTCTGTAAAGACTGAAGCAAAGAATTCATTCAATCTCCCTGCTATGGCATTGTCCACTCTGAATGCCCATTTTGCTCCTTCATGATCTTACAGCCCCACGGATTCCCTCACAGCAGTGGCGTTCCTAGGGTCGCTGCCACCCGAGGCGGATCGCCAATGCGCCCCCCCCCCCCGGGTGCAGCGTGACCCCCCCCTGGCGAAACGACAGACACCCCCCCGGGTGCATCTTTACCAGCTGGAGGGGTGCCGCGCATCTGTCGGCAACACTCGTTCCCTGCTCCCTCTGCCCCGGAACGGGTTACTTCCTGTTCCGGGGCAGAGGGAGCAGGGAATGAGTGTTGCCGACAGTCGCGCGGCACCCTCCCTCCCCCAGCAGCAAAACAACCGAACCTTTTCCTGGCGAAACGACACCTCCCCCGGGTGCATCTTTACCTGCTGGGGGGGGCAGAGGGAGCAGGGAACGAGTGAAGTCGACAGGTGCGCGGCACCCCCCCCCCCCCAGCGGCGTGCACCCGGGGCGGACCGCCCCCACCGCTCCCCCCTTGGTACACCACTGCCTCACAGGCTTCTGCTTCTGAAAAAGGTGTTACTTATCTTCATGGCAAATTTTTCTTTATATTCTCTTTTAGCCTTCTTTATCAATGCATTGCATCTAGCATGACGGTGCTTATGTTGCTCCATATGTTCTTTATTTGGATCCTTTTTCCATTCTTTGAAGGTTGTTCTTTTAGCTCTAATAGTCTCTTTCACTTAACCTTTAACCATGCTGGCTGTCATTTGCTCTTCTTTCCGCCTTTGTTAATATGTGGAATTCATCTGGTCTGGGCTTCCATGATGGTATTTTTAAACAGCGTCCATGCCTGATTTAAAGTCTTAACATTTGTGGCCGATCCATTCAGCTTCTCATTTTGTCATAGTTGCCCTTTCAAAAATTAACTACTGCTACAGTACATTTCCTTAGTGACTTCACTCCAGATATCAGCTCAAATTTGATCATGTTATAATCACTATTTCCCAGCAGATCCAACACCATTACCTCTCATTCCATGCCCTGCATTCCACTAAGGACTAGATCTACAACAGCTTCCCCTCTTGTCAGTTTTTGGACCAGTTGCTCCAAGAAGCAGTCATTTATTACATCTAGGAATTTTACCACTCTAGCATTCCCTGATGTAACATTTGTCCAGACAATATTGGGGTAATTGAAATCATCTATTATTATAATGTTGCCAAATTTCCTAATTTCTGTAAACTGTTCTTCATCTGTCTGTTCATTCTGTCCAGGTGAATGGTAGTACAGCCCTACCAGTATAATCCTTCCCTTCACACATGGAATTTCAATCCACAAGGATTCCACACTGCTATCTGTTTCATGTAGAATCAGGGCTTTTTTTGAGGGGGTACTGAGTACCGGCACCTTTTCTATTGTCTGCTAAAATTGACCCATGGACCCCAAGTTTTAATGAAAGAGCTGAGACTCTACACACCAATCCTGCCTTGTCATACATTCTGTGACCAGTTGCAGGGGGCCTGGCTATTGTGGGGTGGATCCCTCAGTGATCACCCCACCCCTGAAGGGTGGCCTAGCATTTGAGTACCGGCACCTTTTTTACTAAGAAATACGCACTGTGTAGAATGCTTATTATATTTGACTTATTTCCCTCTTTAACATATAGCACAACCCCCCCCCCCCCCCAGATTTGCTTCATTTTATCATTGCGATATAATTTGTACCCTAACAGTGTCCCATTGATTGTGCTCCTTCTACCAGGTCTCAGTGATGCCTATTATGTCTACCTCTTCATTTAGTGCTATATACTCCAACTCTCCCATTTGTTAGGCTTCTAGCATTTGTAAATAGACACTTCAAATTGTGTTTTCCCCCTTGCTTCTACAAGCTGATTTGGGGTTGACAGGGAAAATTTGCATCCTTTACTCTGTTCTCCAATTAAACACTCCTGGCTTTCTTTCGTCATGATTGAAACCTCTCTATCGGGATTCCCTACAGATCCTGTTTCAATACTATCCTTCTGGATACTGCACCAAAGCCACCAAAGAAGCTCCATAAAAACTCTTTGCTCTACCTCGAACTGGCCTACACAGGGTTATTCACAAACACCTACATACAAGTTTTTTAAGCTTTATTTGATTTCCACTAATCTCAACCCCAAATAGATTTATTTCTACTTAGAGCTAAAGCCCATCCAAGCAGACTCCTTTTTATTCAAGCAACTTTTGGGGTCTGAACTACTGCTGGGTTTCCCCAGGAGCCTGGCGGTAGAGCCAAATTGCCACAAGGCATGCCCACGATAGGCTTGCCACGTATTTGTAAAAGGGACCCTTAAATTTTAACATAAAAATTCACATTAATAAAAAAAATGCTACTATTAATGCAAATATGTGCATGTTAATACAATTTCAACATGCATTCACTACAAACATAACAGCATAGTAATGCAATTTAGTATAGTAGGTCATGCATAGATTTATTTTTTTTGGACTTAGATCATACCTTTTCAGTTGTAGCTGAAGGTGAGCTACATTCAGATACAGTAGGAATTTCCCTTTTCCCAGAAGTTTTACAATCTAAGTTGTACCTGAGGCAACGGAGGCTTAAACGTCTGGTTTTCATCACTCATAACAGCTGAAATACGTCTTGTGTAAATTACTCACAACTGACATTAGCCTTTATAAGAAAGGAAGAAAAGCAATGTGCTTTCCTATCCCCTTGGCCTAGTTAAGATAGGCATGTATTTGTATTACACTTCAGTAGTGTTTAGAATAGTTTATTCTTTTATATACATTGTGGGTGATACTGAACCTCTCATAGCAGAATCTTTTGACTCAGGCAAATCTTAGAGGAGCTTCAAATTAATGAATAGATTCAGGCAAGGAGATACAGTACATGAACATCTGGCAATGCAAATAAATCAGCATCACAGGTTGTCCGTAAAGGTGAAAAATGACACTTTTATATTATCCTGCTACTGATTCCCACTAGAGAGACCAGAGACATCAGATATATCTTCTCCTTTCTGTAAGGCATGCTTACCTACATTCTATACTACATTCACAATCTGTACTAGATTCACACCCATTATCATAATATTAAGCAGAAGAGGAGGAAGGGGTAAAGAGTTTCTGCAAGATAGTTATTTTTCCTAATGTCATGGGGAGTATCAGTTATACTAGTGGGGGCTCCAAGAAATAAGCCATCTACCAGAATCATAAACATGATTATTCTGAACATTTCACTGTGGTTACATATTGCTAAAGACAGAACTAGTGGCAAGTTCCTTGGAGAGATCATTTTCAATTAGAGTTTATCATAGAAATATGCCTTTCAAGATCATCAGTACAAAAACCTTTTCAACTTATAATCAACAAGGGGTAGAATTGATGAAGCTTCTTTTTGTCTTGAGATGACAACTTGGTTCCATTCTAGAAGCCCTGACCAAGGTTCTTTAAAAATGTGTTGGTCTTGGATAAGATTGCACCCGTAACTATTAGGAAGCTTAGGTCATTTAGAAAGGCTCACTGGTTCTCGGATTAATTATGCTTATTAAAACAGGACTGTCATTGCTTGGAGAGGCAACGGTGGAAAACTAAAGACTTACAAGCTAGTTTTATTTGGAAGTCATCTTTTAAACAATATAAAATGAAGGTAGCTGAAGCTAAGAAATTTTATTATAGTAAGTTAGTGGGCTGCGATAACTTTGATAGCAAGAAACTGTTTTCACTTGTAAAAAGTATAACTTCTAATTCTACAACTGAGAAAACTTGCAATGAGAGTCCTTCTGCACAAGATTTGGCAAATGTCTTTTCAAACAAGGTTGCTCAGATTAGTATAGAGATGAGGCAGGTTAGCCCTGTAGATGGCATTGCTTTTTTTCTATCAGGGTTGTGTCATGAGTCAGACATTCTGGTTGATCAAGCCTGGGATAAGTTTTCAATTAATACCTATGATGAAATTAAATACATCTTATTGAAATGTTCACATTTTCATTGTTTTCTTGATCAATGTCCTGTTTCATTGATATTTTCTATCCCGATGGAAGTTATACAGGGCTAGATTCTATATATAGCACCTGAAAATTTGACACAGAAAAAAAAATATGCCTAGGCGTATTCTCTAAAGTATGCCTAAAATTTATAGAATAGGCTTAAATTTCTGAGTGGTATATAGAATACGCAGAATACCATTCCACACAACTAAATTTAGTCATAGTGAATTACGCCAACTCAAACGGTGTAGCGCTATAGAAATGATAAGTAGTAGTAAATCCCAACTCCTAAATTAAGCACAGAGTGGGTGTATTCTGTAACAATGCGCATAGATTTTAGAAACACTCATGACCCGCCTACTTCACACCCATAACCATGCCCACTTTTCAACTATGCGACTTAAAATTTATGCACTCCACGTTACAGAATACACTTAGACAGTAGTACATATAAAATCTAATTAATGCCAATTAGTGCTGATTAGCTTGTTAACTTAACAAGGTATTTATTTAAAAAATTTGTATATCATCTACAACCTAGGCGGTTTACAAAAAATTACGTAATAAAAACAAACAGAAATAACAATCACATTCCACTTATCACAAACCAACTATAAACTACTTATATGTTTGAATTGTACAGCGCTGCGTAACCCTAGTAGCGCTTTAGAAATGGTTGTTGTTGTTGTTGTTGTTGTTGTTATACTGCTCCTTTATAGATTAAGCACACACTGCTCCTACATAAAAGCTTCCACAAACAACTGTGTTTTTAGCAGTTCCTTGAACTGACCCCACATTGCTGCACATATAAAGTTGTCTAGGGAGGGCATTCCATAGTTGAACCCCCACAATGGAAAAAGCAGACAAACTCGTATCAGCATAATAAACTCTTGCTACTGTGTATAAAGGTAAGTGCATCACATTTTCTGAATGCAACGACCATCACAGACAATATGCACGAACAGATTGAGCAAATAAATCGGAGTCCCTAAATATAATGCTTGATGAATCAGAATCAATGCTTTATAATAAATTTGAGAAAGCACAGGAAACCAGTGCAACTGATCCAGCACAGGTGTTGTATGCTCAAGCTTTGAAACACCAGCAACAATTTTGAACCAATTGCTGCATTTTGAACCAACTGCAATACTCTGCACCGCGCACTACACAGCACGCGGTACAGAGCATTGCAGTAATCCAATCTGGAGAGAACCATGCTCTGTAACATGCTCCTAAATTTATATTGCGACAATATAGGCTTCAATTTATACAATATACAAAGCTGAGCAAAAGAGAACTGAATGACCTTCACTACCTGATTCTGCATTGAGAGCTTAGAATCAAACACAACCCCCAATACTTTCACATCTTTCTGAACATTCTACTGTACACCATTTACACACACACCCTTTTTGTGACTTAGGCATAATTGAAACAGGTCTAGACCACAACATCTAACTTTTAGCCCTGGATGTTTTTGCTTTCTTTCATTATGGCAGAAAAATGTCCAAGCTTTGGGAATGCTCAAATCCTGCCCCAAACACACCCCAACATTCCCCTTCTGGATTGCATGCTCTACAGAGAAAAAGTCACAAATCTGAATTCCAGAAATCATGATTTAGGCATTTTTGGGGGGGAGAAAAACATCCAAATGACACTTTATACCATTTTGAGACATCTTTCTGTTTTGAAAATGAGCCCCATAGGTTCTGACTAGATTCAAGATAGTTAAGCTCTGTAAGTCATTGCCAGAGCAAGTAGTAAAAACAGTTTTTGTAGCCTGGGTTGGACAAATTCCTGTTGGTAACAGGATACTGGTCTAGATGGACCCCTGTTCTGACCAATAGAGCAACATTTATGTTCTTATGATAGGGAAAGGGGACAGGATGTGAGATACCACCTTTCTGTGGTCACAGAAAGCAGTTTACATATTATATTCAGGAACTTATTTTCCACCTGGAGCAATGGAGGGTTAAGTATCTTGCCCAGAGTCAAAAGGAGCTGCAGCAGCAATTGAACCTGGTTCCCCTGGTTCTCAGGCCACTGCACTAACCATCAGACTACTACTCCTACTGAAGGCCCCTGGCTACGGGGAACACCTATTGGTAAAACAAATAATGCATGCTTTGAAAAGGATTACATAATTATTAATATTTTATGTAAAGAGAGTACACCTAATAGCTGGTTTCAAGGCTGCTAAAGTTTATGGAGGAATACAATGTTGGCCATTTTTTTAAAGTGAGGTAAGCAATTACCGCATGAATTAGCACCATGTAACTGTTGGCACACAGTGCACTGGCATGACAGTACACAATAATTCATATGCTAACTGCATATTCTGTTATGTGGTGGGGAAATTAGCATGTTATGGACGTGGAATAGGCATGGACTGTATATCACAGTAACTGCATGGTTGGACTCAGATTTATGATAACATCATTGGCCATGGAATTTGGAAGACGTAAGACTGGGACAGGCTTGTTTGAATGCCTGTCAAAGAATTGAATGATAGATCATGTGCCCTTATGCTTCCCCTCTCTCTCACGGTGACTCCAATTTTTCTTGCTGCCAGGGTCACCAGTGATCTATCTGTTACCACCAGGCATGGTAGCTGCAGACTTACAGCTGAAGCCACTGGGACTGTTCAGTCATGGTAGAAGCCAGTAAATAGTTATCCTCTGGACAGTAGAATGAAATACATACTCTCAGAAGAGTTCAAGAGACCCATGTTAGGCAACTAAGACTAGAGTCTATTTCCCCCGGATTCTATATATGGCACCCAGATAATGCGCGGAGATACACGCATAACTTAATTGATGTAACATAGCAATCGGTGGTTTCAACAGTACTTAACAAGCAATAATGAGCATTAATTGGCAATTATCACAATTTATGCGCAGAAATCACTAAGCGTATTCTATAACGAACTGTGCCTAAATTGCAAAGCGCACAGTTCAAAATAAGCATGCATAGCTTAAAAGGGCATGTTTATGGGCATTTCGTGGGCATTCCAAAGTTCCACATATAACTACAGAATATGGGCCAGTGTGCCTAACTCTACATGCTGGGATTTACACCAGGTTTTTATTGGTCTAAATGGGCGCACATAGATTTAGGCGCTACAGTATTGGCTAAGCATATTCTATACACCGCGCCTATATCTTATAGAATACACTTAATTCCTCATGGATTTTTTAAGCACCATATATAGAATTTAGCCCTAAAATCAGTACCAAAAAAATACATGCTATTCTATAAACAGCGCTCTGAGTTGGACACCATTTATAGAATAGTGCCTATTGCCAGGAGGTGCACCTGACTTTTAGGCACAACGATTTACACTAGCTGAAACCAGGTGTAAATCCTTGTGCCTTAGTTAGACGTGGATCAGGTGTATTCTGTAGCAGTGCGCACAAATTCTGGGAACGCCCATGACCTCCCCATATGCCCTTTTCAGATCTGCGCACTAGAAATTTATGCGTGCATCTTTATAGAATATGCCTAGCAAGATGTGTGTGTAAATTCCGATTGTTGCCAATTAGCATTACTAATTGATTATTCATAGTCAATTATCAGTGCTAATTGGTTTATTATTTAATTAAATTGTGCATTCAAATTGGTCACATGTCCAAATTTGCGCACACAATTTAAAGCATCATTTATAGAATTTGGGGGCTAATGTGGGATTTTTAACACAGCAGCTGCCTTTTTAGATCAGGTCTGTACTACTGTCTACCATGCGGTATACAATTCATTTGCGGCATAACACAGCTTAGCACAAGGGACCCAAAAATTATCGACAGACACAATCAGTTCTCCAAAGTTCACAATCTAACTGGGTACCTGAGACTACCAAAGGTAAAGTGACTTCTTCATGGTGATGTGTGTATGTGGGGAGGGGGGGGAGGGGGCGCATTTTATAAAGTCCCCATATGTGGCATATAAAAACAGTGCCTATTTTAATCCTGGTTTATAAAGCCAATATAAATATCTATATACCAACAGGCATCCAAGTCCAGTCCCAGCAGTGCACAAATTCTCATGCATAGATTTGCACCAGTTACAAAGAATGTGTAAATGTGGGCATTCACTGTATATGGGACTGAATATATTTTATAGAATATACTTTTACTAGGGATGGGCCCATCTCACATGTATCTTTTAATAGGAAATATGTCAGAATTTCCTGTTCGAAAATAAGTGAGATGAACATCTGTTTGCTGAGAACGTCCAGCATGAACAGCCATTTTGCAAACTGGAAAGACCAACATTTGAATGGCAAAAAAGCAGGGACAAGGGCGTCTGTCTGGCAGCATTCTTAGTGTGGACCCTAAAGAAACTGCAACCATACCTATATGGGTGAGACTACTGTCACCACAGATCACAATCCATTGGTCTTGCTTAAAAGAGTCTTGGGAGAGAATAGTGGAGCCTGTCCCTGCAGTACAACTTCACCATATAGCACCAGAAGGGCAGTGAACATGGCAATGCTGATGGACTGTCCAGGAAGGAAGAGCCAGAACCATCCTGAAACTGGATTGTTGAGACCTGACCAGCAGACTATACAGGCTGCAGTCTGGGATCTCTCTTAATGAAGAGAGGTATGACAAAACAGTAGGTTTCTAAGCCTTTGAACTGCATTATTTTATGAAGTGTATTTCCCCTAATTGGCCAGCAGATGGTGTCTGTTTTATGTTTTAAAGCTGATGCAGAAAATACTTTTCTTTTCCAGTTTAAGCTTGTGAAAAGGCAATTTGCAGTACCATTGGCCAGATACTTTCAAAGTTGGTGCCCTGAGCTCCGATTGGCCCTGGAGTTCAAATCTAATCAGGAGGTACTGGATTTTCCCCAGTCTCAGCTTGGAAATACAGAGGAGAAACATCTCTGTCCTGTTCAAGACTTGTGAGCAGTTAATTTCCTGAAACTCCCCAGGTGCTACCCAGGTAGTAACAAGTGTTAGATAGTTTCAATGTTGATCCTTGTTCTGGGTTTCTGTTATTGTTTGCTGTACTTTTCCACCTGGTTTTTTAAGTGTTCACTGTTCTACTGTAACAATAAATCTGTTAATTTATTGGCTCTGTTGTTCTGGACTGACTAAGAATCCTTGTGGTTTGTGTTTTGGGTCTGTGTATGCTTTCCAAGAACTGTTTAACCTCTGAGAGTGTGGCCCAATACCTTGAAATCACTGGGGAATAACTTGGGAGTGGGAGACTCCCCCAGAGGCAAGTGGGACCCAGTCAGTAGGAGGAGGGTGCTAGTATAGAGCATGTGCCCAGGTGCAGGTAGGCCTGAGAAGTACTGGAGACAGGCCCTCCCGGTAGCCGCAGACTTAACCCCAGGCAGGTGCTAGGTGTTCCACGACAATGGGGCCACATATTTTTATTTTCAGAAATGCATAAAAACAAGAGGAAAAAGAAACCAATATGTTTCGCCAAACAGGTGGCTTCAAAAATAAAGGCAAAAAGGGTAACATTCACAAAATACAGAGAAGCACAAGAAAAACCACAAGGAATCAGGATAGCAAAAGAACAGGCAGAAGAAAAAAATGGCTAAAGATGTAAAGCAAGGTGGCAAGACTTTATTTCAGTGATGTTGGGAGTGAAGACAGGCCAGAGGTGGCAATGTAAGACTGAAAGGTGTTGAGAGTGATGAAGAAAAAGTGAAAATGATACACTGTTTCATGTTGCCATCATGTCATGGCACATATTTTTACAGCGGTTGGTATTGTATAAAAAGGTAATTTATGTGTATATATAGCCACAATGTGATTTTAGAAAATTATCTTCCACAGGGAACAAAATAAGTGTTCAATTTTCAAAGGGATTTCACAGGTAAAAAGATTTATACCTGCAGAATTCATGCTTTCAAAACTGTCCATCCTCAATTTGAGTATAATTATCTATATTGTTCTACCACATAAGTAATTTTACCCATAAAGGTTTGAAGTGTCCCCGAGGTTGGAAGAGGACAGGAAATAGAACACAAATATTTTTCAAGACTCAAAACTGTCTTCATTGTCTTCACCTGAAACATTGTCTGCAGAGAAACCATACACAAACCTCTGCAGGTAATTTTTCAAGGGCAACAAGCAATGTGATCTTGGGCAAGTCACTTACCCTCCATTGTATCAGGTATAAAATTAGACTGTGAGCCCTCCAGGGACAGGGAAAAACTGATGCCCTCATGATCAAAAGCAAACTCCAGCGCTAGAGGCTGTTAACGCCATACTAGCGCCGGAGTTTGCTGCCGACCCATGATCAGAGCCCTCGAGCGCCTGAAACGATGCACTCGAGGGCTCTTAGCACAAGTAGCATGCAAAGGCATGCTAAACAGGGCTTTGAGCGCAATTAGCTTGCAAATGCATGCTAATCAGCGCTTAACGCATTCATCCCCAATGATCAGCGGCCAGCGCACCAAAGATTGGGTTGCTGGCTGCGGCAAAATCAACGCCAGCTCTGAGCTGGCGTTAGACTTTGCGGATCATTGGGGAGGAATGGTGAGCCATGTCTAGCATGCAGTTACATGCTAGCAGGCCCCCGTTCCCCCCCAAAGCAAACGCATACAGGGGACTGGAGGTCCGGTGGACCTCCGGTCCCCCCAACGATCCGACCCCCTCAATGCCCAGGGAGGGCTGGAGATCCGATTCCCTTACATGGTCTGTAGCCCCGCCCAGCGCATCCCAGGATGCAATGGGTGGGGCTGGGCGCTGCCATTTTGCAGCGGCGTCGACAGGAAGAGGAGGGAGGCAGGCAGGCTGCGTCCCTCCTCCAACAAAAGGTAAGGGGGCCGGCCAGGAGGGAGGGTGGGTGACCACGGACCACAAGGGATTCAGAACACTGGGGGGGGGGGAGTTGGGGTGGGCTGGAGGTCCACTGGACCTCCAGCCCCCCCTCCGTCGATGGATAACAGGGTGGCGGCCACAACGATTTGTGGGGGTTTGGGGGGCTGGAGACCCACCGAACCTCCAGCCCCCCCATCACTGAGTGGGAGGGTGGGACAGCGTTTGGCGGAGGCGGCCACCACAATTTATGGGGGTTCGGGGGGGGGGGCTGGAGACCCACCGGATCTCCAGCCCTCCCTGGGCATGGAGGGGGTCGAATCATTGGGGGGATCTCCAGCCCCCCCCCCCATCGCTGGGTGGGGCGGTGGGAGAGGGTTTTCTAGGGGTTTGGGGGGGGGGGCTGGAGACAATGTTCGGTCCTCCAGCCCTCATTGTTCGGGCCTCAGCAGGCTGTTTGACAGGTTTGGGATTTTGACAGCCCAGACCTGTTAAACAAGTGTGGGAGGATTGTGCTGAGCGCATGCTCAGGCGCAATTCTCCCGCACTTAAACATGATAATCAAAGATAATAGCGCTGCTTAGATTTGCATGCATTATCTTTGATCATCGATGCAGAAAAGCCCTGCGCTGTCCCGGCGCTATTTTTAGGGCACTGTTTGGAACAGCGCGGGGCTTTTGATCATGAGGGCATGAGTGTACCTAAATGTAACTCACCTTGACTGAAAAAAGGTGTGAGCAAAATCTAAATAAGTAAATAAATAAATGAATAAATAAAATTGTCCCCATAGGTTTGCCATGAATACTGGTGCAAAATCCTGCAGGTAAAACCTACCCACAGGATTTTCACCAATATAGGCAGTCTGACTATTGCCCCTTAAATTCAGTTGGAAAAAAATGAGGTTGTTCACCAAGCCAACCATTCCACTTAAACCAACTTTATTATGAAATCTCCAGTTTTCATCCTTTGGCACAAACTTTTGCCATAGGACTTAAGGTAAAATATTTCAAACAAAAGTGAAGCTTGACAAATCTTCATGTAATTAAAGTGAAAAAAAATAAATAACTGGCTCCTGTGAATATTTGTCTAGAGAAGAGCTTGCAAAAACATGACTGTTTAAATATATTGTTGTACCACTAAAGTAACATCTGAAATTTGCTAAGAAATCGTATCTTTCATAAAATGACATTCTAGATTGTTTTTTTTGTTTTTTTAGGTAATTCTTGCCCAATTCAGTTTATAAAAAAAAATAAGACATGTCATACTCACAGTTAAAATCAGGTTCAATGTTGTTTCTGGCCCGAAGGCTGCTTATTGTGATTTGAAAGATGATGTGCAGCAGTAGAAATGATAGGCTTGCAAAGCATAAGGATTTTAATAACCGTCCTGTATGCCCTGAAAAGAAAAACAAACATACGCACCACTGTGAGAAAATCTCGAATAAATGCAATACAATGAAGCATATTTTCAAAACACTTAGACTTACAAAGTTCTATAGTAACCTATGAAATGTTGTAAGCAGTGGCATAGCCAGTGGCGTTCCGTGGTTGGCTGACACCCGGGATGTTGGCTGCCATGAGGGAGGGGCCTATGGAATGAAAGTGAAGGAAATGGAAAATGCTGGGGGAGTGGATGGGGAGGGGTAGGGTAGGGTAAGGGTAAGGGATGGAGCTGGGGTAGGTCAGAGCGGAGCTTGGGCTCCTCCCAACAAATAGGTGTTCCACTTCCCCTGTTCTAAACAAGACCCTCCAACACCAGAAAAGATGATGCAAGTAAATGCTGCTATGACTGCCTTGGAGGCTGGGTTGGAGGAACTTCATGTTCTTCACAATACAATTAGCAGGGCATTACAAGACAACCTGTGAAATAAAATCTGAAATTGTCAATCTTATCTCCTCGGTAGCCATCTTTCAAGAGTATTTGGAGAAAACAGATTCAAGTGGAGCAAACTGCACAGAAAGTTAAGAAACTGCAAACTCATCTAGACAGGACTGGGAAGCTAGAGTATGGTTTGGAAGATATGAATTGTAAGCTGTGCATCCATTCTTATGTTTCTTATTGTTTGTTTGCATAAGTTCTGTATGGAGTTCACTGTATTATTTGCTACACTAAAAATATCTGGATAGGAAAAAAAGAGAATGTTTTAATATGAGCAAAGCAATTGCATTGCTTTAATTGGGGTCAATATTCAAAGCTAAGTAGGTGGCCAGGAGATGCTCTGGTTAAATTGCCTGGGTGGGGCTATTCACTAATATTGAGCAGCACTTAACCAGACCACTAAAGTGAAAGTCAGCTGGTTTGTGAGGTGTCCAGAGGCGGAGTCGGCACTTATTTGGTTACATGCCAACATTCAACAATTGACCGCCTAAGTTAAATGGCTAACATCGGACCGTATGACAGTCAGCCCTGACACTTATACAGTTAAGTGCTGAACACTGCATTTGACCGAAGAGACAGCTGGCTTCATAAACTCGAATGTCCAATTCAGTGTTTGGACATGGCCCAGCATTGAATATTCAGGAATAATGCCAGCAACAACTAAAAAAATACCACCACCGACTGAACATCAACCCCTATAAAATTTCACAGAATGTGCCCCAACACAGGCGCATCCATATTGCACATAATGCTGTTTTATTCAGGATGGTAGAAACAACAAACCCTGAGCAAAAGGCAGGTTCTTGCTAAATGGAATCTGAACCAAAGCAGGCTAAACTTGACCAGGTTAATCTGCAATTTAAAGAAACCAGATTTAGAAATGAAAACAGAAGGCTAAATCTATGCTCGCACTCGACTTACTGCAGAACTTCCTGTTTTAAATAAATGTTTTCATACCTGGAATATTATTAAACCTGAGTCTCATGCAGCTTAAATAAACAATGCCCTTCTACAAACCAGCCACAAAGCTTGACTAGCATGTTTACACAGGCAAGTAAGTCACTCTCTTAGCAAAATATTTTGTCAGACAAGACTCACAGCATTTCTTCCTGTGGATCCTCAAATCTATTTATGAAATAAAACAGTAGTCTAGAGGGGTGAAGTATAACAACTACTACTCAACACTCTTCACAAAAAATTGTGCTCTAGGCTCCCACAACCAGAAAATGCCATATAATATTTTATATATTTTTTGTAATTTTTTTTATCAGATTATTTTTTCAGGAAGGAAAAAGCCTTCCATCTTCCCTTATTGAAATAAAACAGTTGCAGACTGTTTTGGCTTCATACTTTTCAGGTGATAGTTTTATCAAGCTAAACATAGGATATAACAGCCCTTATATGTCACCAACAGAACTCCGGCAACTCATAAGAACCCCAAATGCAGGGCTAATTTAAGGGTTTAACTTGTCCAGTGTTGACATTTTATTAAGATCTTCAGGCATCAGGCTTGCAGAATATGTGCTGTTGAATTTCTTTAAGAAAGAGAGCATATAACATATTTATGAATAAAAACATGACAAAATACTCTTGCATAAAAATACATGCCTCTGCGTACTTTTTATATTTCAAAGGAACCCCAGAAGGTTAGATGTACTAAAGTGTAATAGGCATCTACTGGGTGACAAAAGTCTCACCTCATACTTAGGGGTAAATTCAAGAAATGGCGCTAAACTTTAGGTGCCGAGATGATGTGTGCTGAGTGCGAACTCTATAAAGGCAGTTCTGCATGGAAGTGCTGTTATAGAACATTAGGGCTCCGTTTACTAAGGTGCGCTAGCATTTTTAGCATGCGCTAATAATTAGTGCATGCTAACGCTAGAGACATCCATAGGAATATATGGGTCTCTCTAGTGTTAGCACGTGCTAAAAATGCTAGTGTGCCTACAGCATGTCTTAGTGAACAGGGCCCTAAGTGTAAGACCACATTTGTATATCTAAGTCTGGTGGAAATGGTCGTACCTAACTGTGGGCAATTAGGTGCATACATGATACTATTCTGCACCTGTGTTCCTAACTGCCTGACACACCCCTGACTCACCCATGCCCTTCCCGTGTCCATACCCCTTTGAACTTGTGCACTCTGGAATTGGACCGTACAACTTATAGAATAGCGATTAAGGGTAGTCACATGTGTAACTGCTAATTGGTGCCAATTAGCACTAATTACAACCAATAATTAGCTGTTAACTTCAATTAACAATTAATGAATTAAGTTGCATGCAGACCTGACCTTATTCTAGAAATTACACACTGAACTCTGCATGCTAAGCGTAAAGTAAGGGTGCACAACTTTGTACAGCCTCTTAAAAGGTAATGAATGATACAACCATGTTTTTATGGCTGTCTTTGTCATTATGGTGATGGTCATGAACAAGGTTTGTAAAATTGCTCCAGGACATAAAAGTATTTGAAAGGATACCATGCACTTGACATGTGCACCCACTGCTCACCCCTCCTAGAGATGCGGGTGGCAGAAGTACCTAGTGAATGCATGTCTTTTCTAGTGAGGTGGCACTCTCCCCCCACCTCTCCCCCCCCCCCCATTTCAGTCCTCTCCCCATTCTCTTCTTCACCTTTCACCCCTCACTTTCTCCTTGCTTCCATATACTCTGCTGTTGTGTTGCCTTGCCTCAGCCTTCTCACTATGCTCCCCTACTCCCCAATCGCCCTCTTCCTCCACTATGCTAAAGAAACCCTCTCTGTGTCCTCTTAAACTCCAAAAGACAGAGCAGCCTCCTCTTTTTAAACACTGGGCAGGTATAAACTGAAGAAATAGATACATGTATAAATAAAGATGTCATCTTGACATAACCACTTTGTTGATTTTTTTTTCAGCTAATATTTTTGAAAGAGTAATGGTTTCTGCTGTCACACTGAATTAAATCCCCTAATAGAAAATAACTCAGATCTGAGCCCTGTTCCAGCATTCAAAATTCTTCAAAAAAATGTAGCTATAAACCCCAGGATTCTATATATGGTGCCTTAATTTCCACGTGAAAATCGAATCGTATTCAGTAACAATGTGCATAGTTGAAAAGGAGCCATGGCCATAGGCAGGGCATGGGTGTTTCTAAACTTTATGCACATTATTATAGAATACACCCACTACTGACCTTATTCTATAAAGTTTATGCTCCTAAATTTATGCTACTAAAATTTATGTTCACAAATTTATGCTCTTGGGGGCCTTTTTACTAAAGTGTGCCCAAAAGTGGCCTACGCTAGTGTAGGCGCATGTTTTGGGAGGGTCTTTTACTAAAGATTAGCTCGAGTTATCTGTAGCAGCGCCCATAGAAATGCAATGGGCCTTGCTACAGATAACGAGTTAATGTGCTGGTCCATTTCCTGAGAGCACCTGGAAAAACGGGATTTTTTTATTGTGCTGGAAAATGGATGTGCGGCAAAATGAAAACCAGCCCATGTCCATTTTCAGCCTGAAACCTTAACGCCACCCATTGACTTAGAAGTAATGTCTCATGCGCTAACCGGGCAGTAAGTGTTCTGCGTGCGCCAACTGCCGATTAGTGCCGGGTAGGCGCCCCATGGTAAAATAGAAAATATTTTCTACTGCATATTTTAGGCACACGCCAAAAATAGAATTATCATCTGGGGCATGCAGTAGCCAAGCAGTAGTGCCAATTTGATGCCTGTTGGACATGTATAGACGCCTACACGCCTTAGTACAAGAGCCCCTTATTAAATTATGAGCATAATCTATTTTGTGTGCTACTAATTTAGGAGCATAAATTTTGGATCATAGCTTCTGTGCAACAACTTTCATTGGCTACCTGTACAGGAACATATCACCTTTAAAATCTGTGCTTTAACCCATAAAAATATCTATGGGCTTGCCCTGGACTACATACTCAACTTGATTGATCTTCCACTCAGGAATTCTGTGCCTGCTGCCCAGTCATATCTTCAACTCCACTTTCCAAACTGCAAGGGCGTCAAATACAAGATGATTTTTTCCTCTTCTTTCCGCTATTGCTGCCCAAAAATGTGGAATGCTCTGCCGAGGCACCTCAAAATGCAAATGGACCACACCCTCTTCAAGAAATTACTGAAGACTTACTTCTTTGTTGCAACCTACTCTCCTTGTTCCCCTGCTGATTAATATTCCCCTTTACGTTCCCCATCCTGCTTAGTTTTCCACTGTTAGTCAATGCTCCCCTTGTTTAACCTTTTTTTCACTTTATCTGTATCTTCATAATTTGTAATTCCTCCTAATTTTCTGTAAGCCACATTGTGCCTGCATGTGTGGGAAAATGTGGGATATAAATGAACCATAAATAAATAAATAAACAAATAAATAAATAAATAAATAAGGCCTTCTGAGACTAATTTAGGCATTAGGATTTACCCCAAGTAAAACATGGCGTAAACAGCCTTGACTAAATTTGGTTGCATGGAGAGGCACTCAGGATATTCTATCTACCGCGTGGAAATTTAAACCTATTCTATAAAATATAGGCATACTTTATAGAATATGCTTAGGCGTATTTTTTTTCAAGTGGAAATTTCAGGCACCATATATAGAATCTAGTCCATAAAGCTTTTCTTCCTTTCAGTACATTTATAACACCATGATATTATTTTAGAGGGCAGGGGTGCAGAGCTGAACCCTTTATTTCAAATTAGAACTGACAGGCATCTTATACCTGTATAATATGTTTGTCCTTGGCTTTCCACCCTTTTTTCTAGTTGGGGGGGGGGGATTTACTAATGGTTAGAAAAAGCTAACATTCGTGTTAAATACCCACTGCAAAGCCTATAGAAATAAAATGGACTCTGCTAAGGTCGTCAGCATGTGCTAACCATTAAAAAATGATCCCTACTAATAAGCATCAATATAATATTATAAAATATTATATTAGATGTTTATAATATATTATATGGAGGGAAATTTGATAGATGGTGCTCGAAAATGGGCACCCAAAAAGATTGGCGCTAAGCGCTATTCCATAAAGGGTGTGTGCATCTTTTGGTAACAGTGGTTAGTGTATCTGGGTTTAAAAAAGGTTTGGACAAATTCCTGGAGGAAAAGTCCATAGTCTGCTTTTGAAGCAGACATGGGAAGCAACTACTTACCCTGGGATTTGTAGTATGGAATGTTGCCACGATTTGGATTTCTGCCAGGTACCTGTGACCTGACTTGGCCACTGTTTGGAAAACAGGATTCTGGGCTACATGGACCATTGGTCTGACCCAGTATGGCTACTCTTATGTTCTTATGATTCCAGCACCAGACTTAACGCCTGCTGAAAAAACTGGTGTAAATGCTGACACCCAAGTTAGGCACACTGAGGCATTATTCTATAACTATGCACGTAACTTTTCACAACACCCCTGACATGCCTGTGGCCATGTCCCCTTTCGAATTACACGCTAGAGTTAGGTGCCATGCCTTATAGACTACTGCACAGTCAGATGCACATGCAAATTTTAATAATTAACATCAATAATTTGTTGTTAGTACCCAATTATTGTTAGTTAAGGGCTCATTATTCAATTAATTTGCCTGTGTATCTTGGACAAACACCCAAACACAGCATCTGGGGGGACTATGCCTTTTCTGCCCAGGTGTTTTGTTATAACATTTTTCACAATCATTTTATCTGAATCTGTTCTGTCCACTCTAGCCTCACCATCTCTCCTCCTGTTCACAGCACAGAGTCTAGGAAGGGAGGAGCTGGACCATGGAGCAGATGACAGATTTCTATTGCCTTAGATTTGGAGCTCTGGCCAATAGGATCACTGGGCACAGCCCTGTCTACTCATGCACAGTTGAGCCCCTGCTGTTGCCCTCAAAACTGCTGCACGCTAGGTGATTGCTTAGTCTACCTGATAGAAGAGCCAAGCCTGGATAAGCCCTGCTGCACCTGATAATTCAGAAGAAAATGCATACTGTTATTGTAGGAAAATTTTACCTTCTGCTATGGAACATTTTCATCACATCTCTTCACTGTTCAGTTCTTTCACTGAAGTAACCAAAGGATTGGCCTTTGATCTCCTATCCAGCTTATAATCGAACGAGAAAAACGCCCAAGTTCCGACCTAAATCGGGAGATGGGCGTTTATCTCACAAAAACGAATAAAGCGGTATAATCGAAAGCCGATTTTGGACGTTTTCAACAGCACTCCGTCGCGGATGCGGACAAAGTTGATGGGGGCGTGTCAGAGGTGTGGCGAAGGCGGAACTGGGGCGTGGTTATCTGCCGAACAGAGATGGGCGCATTTCACAGATAATGGGACAAAAGTATGCGTTTTTAGCTAGAATTTAGGGCACTTTTCCTGGACCCTGTTTTTTCACGAATAAGGCCCCAAAAAGTGCCCTAAATGACCAGATGACCACTGGAGGGAATCGGGGATGACCTCCCCTGACTCCCCCAGTGGTCATAAACCCCCTCCCACCACAAAAAATGATGTTTCACAACTTTTTATTTTGACCCTCAAATGTCATACCCACCTCCCTGGCAGCAGTATGCAGGTCCCTGGAGCAGTTGTTAGGGGGTGCAGTGGACTTCAGGCAGGTGGACCCAGGCCCATCCCCCCCTACCTGTTACAATTGTGCTGCTTAATGCTTAGTCGTCCAACCCCCCCCGAACCCACTGTACCCACATGTAGGTGCCCCCCTTCACTCCTTAGGGCTATAGTAATGGTGTAGACTTGTGGGCAGTGGGTTTTGAGGGGGATTTGGGGGGCTCTACACACAAGGGAAGGGTGCTATGCACCTGGGAGCTCTTTTACCTTTTGTTCTGTTTTTGTAAAAGTGCCCCCTAGGGTGCCTGGTTGGTGTCCTGGCATGTTAGGGGGACCAGTGCACTACGACTCCTGGCCCCTCCCACGAACAAATGCCTTGGATTTATTCGTTTTTGAGCTGGGCGATTTCATTGTCCATTATCGCTGAAAAGCAAGAACGCCCAGCTCACAACTTGGCGAATAAAACATGGACGTCTAATTTTTTCGAAAATACGCTTGGGTCCGCCCCTTCACGGACCCGTTCTCGGAGATAAACGCCCATGGAGATAGGCGTTTCTGTTCGATTATGCCCCTCTATATATACTCAAGCACAAATGCTATAGTAAATCATAATTGCTTAGTGAATATATCGCATTGTAAAAAAATCTTATAAGAACATTTGATTGGTCCTGTGAGCAAACAACTCACTTTTTCATGCCCACAATTAATTTATTTTTTCCCACATATTCTTGATTGCCAAATCCAGACCACATGCATTTTAATTTGGGTGAAGGAGTGATTCTTTTGGTTTTTAATATGATGGGGCATTAGACGTCTTCCGACATCTACCAAAGGGTTCAGCAGAATACCTGCAAATCTCATTTTACATTAGGAAACTCAGCCCGCAAGAGGTTCTGCTTTCACTATTCTAAGCCATAAACTCAAGCTGCAGCTGTTCCATTGATTAGAACATTGCTTCAGTAAAGCATTGGTGTGCATTGATTGCAATGTGGTTCACTGATTTACTGACTATGCATGTAGATTGAAACTATCCTTAAAGAAATTGCAACAGATGTTTATGGTTAGTGGAAAACAGCTCAGTACATCCTTCATTCTTTATTAATATGATTCTGGGCTGCAAGCTGCACTAAGAGTTTTGATATCGTTTTTCAGCATTCTGTTATCAACAAACGCAGAAGACCAAGAATGGTTGTTTGTCCACTGTAACAATGTCACTTGCTGAGGTGCCTTGTACATGTACTATTTGTGTGTTTATGTTTATTAAAAATTTGCAGAATTGCTTTTTTTAATGTATAAATCAAAACAATGTACAATATAAAAATATAAGCAGTAATAGAAAAAGGAATGCCAGTAATTTATAGGAAAGAGCACAAACATAGTAAATGGCAATCATACTACTGTACACTGAATTGACACCTGCCCATTCCAGTAAATTAACAGGGGGCCCTTTTACTAAGGCACACCGAAAAATAGCTTGCACTGGTGTAGGCATGTGTTTTGGGTGCGCATAGGTCCATTTTTCAGCGCACCTGGAAAAAAGGCCATTTTTTGTGGCCAAAAATGGATGTGCAGCAAAATTAAAACCGCCGCACGTCCATTTTCGGTCTGAGACCTTACCGCCGCCCATTGACTTAGCGGTAAGGTCTCATGGGCAGTAATCGTCAGTGCACATAAACTGCTGATTACCGCTGGGTAAGCACCACACGGTAGCAAATAGAAAATATTTTCTACTCCGTGTTTTGGACATGCGTCAAAAATGGAATTACCGCCCAGGATACGTGCTAGCCGCGTGGTATTTCCAATTTGACGCATGTTGGACACGCATAGATGCCTACACACCTTTGTAAACGTGCCCTCAAGAATATGCTTTGGTGAACAGATAAGTCTTTAAATTAACCTTACATATTTTAAGTGAAGGTTCAGACCTAATACTCAGTGGAATGCTATTCCAAAGGAGAGCAGAAATAAAATAGACAGCATTCTTGCGTGTTACCTTCCAATAAGCTTGTCTTGGACTCAGTAAAACAAGTCTATGGTCATTTATAAAGTGAAGACATTGCACAGATGTGTAGGGAATAAGTAGTTTTACCAGACAGTCCAGAAGACCAGTATGAATTACTTTTTTTAAAAGTAAGAATTTTGAACTGAATTCTCAAATGTATAGGGAGCCAGTATAGTTTTTGCAGAAGTGGAGTAACGTGATCCCCATGCATAGCAGAACACAGCATATGGGCTGCAGTGTTTTGAAGCACCTGCAATCTTTTTATTTCTAAGCTAGGAATACCAGCGTAAATAATGTCACAATAATCCAAACGAAGTCAACAAATGGATGAAATAAGGTGAGCAATGTCTCTAACAGATTTTCCTTTTAAGGGTGAGAAACCCCAGCCTCAAGACTGAGGATATGTGGCTCGAGAAACTTAATTTAGAATCCAGGGTGACTCCCAAATACTTAAATTGATTAACTGGCTGAATCAGGATACCAAATAAAACAGGTATTATGGGAGGAATAGATGCATGGCCAGTAATCCAATAAGCCATTGTCTTTTGTGGGTTTAATACCATGTGGTGTTCCTTGAGCCATTAGGATACATTATCTAAACATTTTTGAAATGGAGTAAGATCAAAATTAAGGCTAGTAGTGTAATGAATAATAAAAATGGCATCAGCATAGAAATAAGTACTCAACCCAGATGCTTGAATCAGTGTAACACGTAAATTCAAGTACATGTTGGGGAGAGGATGGAGCCTTGTGGTACTGCACAAGACAAGGCATATGAATCTGACTGGATGCCCAAAGTTAGAACTCTGAATGACTGATTTTGGAGAAATGACGCAAACCATTTCAGGATAGTACGAGAGACGCTGCAGAAGAAATTCATGATCAAGTACATCAAAAGCCTTGGACAGATCTAAAGATACTGCTAGCGCAATGTAGCCTTTGTCTAATTTTTGATACACTTCACTGAATTGGGAAGCTAACACTGTTTCTGTACTAAAGCCAATTCTACAACCACACTGCCGAGGGTGCAAATTCATGTTGCTTCTACATGAGTTTGTAGTTGGTGAAAAAAACAATATTTTCAATCAATTTAGCCCAAAAGATTGGACAATAGCTTGCTGGAATCAGAGGATCAAGAGATGAACTACTGATAAACCACTGTGATTTTGCATTATACACTTTCAATTTCGTTATGTGATTCTGGGGACCTTCATATTCATCATTCCTGCATTTGTGAATTTTAAGTTGTGCTGTTATACTACTGTCTGCTTATTCAACTTGTTGTACATCACTTTGGGAGAATTTCTTTCAAAAAGTTGGCAATAGATCCTATTGAATAAATTGTACTGGAAAGACTTCAGTTGCATCTGCAAACTACACTGACAACTAGTAGGCAGGACTAGGCAGTTGCCTAGATGACAGTTTCTTGGGGGCAACAAAGAGCGGCTGCAGTCTAGGCAAAATACATTCTGACAGCCACACAAAATCAAAGAACTATCAGCACAAACCTACAGGAATGACAGACAATTAAAAATAGATTATCTTTCCCCTATATACAATTTTTGGAAATTGTCTTCATTGAGGGTAATTTTATAAGGAGACACCTAATTTAAAAGGGCAAGCAGACATCTACAGAGGCACTAAAGATTCATAGGCACTATGTTTCAAAATAGTAATGCCTGACATTTAGTGGTATATTGGAAGTACCAGTAGGGTCAATCTGCCAAATAAGAGAGTGCCCCCTTAGATGGCAGGCTGACCCCTTTTAGCATATTCCAATATAGTGCTAGAGGTCAGGTGCCACCATTTTGAAACACAGCATTATCTGAAGCAAGTGGGGACTGCTTCTGCTCTTCAAGGATTTTCTGACTATATGGGTGAGACGGGGTCCATGGAAAAGCAGGACTCGTTACAAGATCAAGTCCAGAAAGACAAGGTGTTGGAAAAAGCAAATAACAAGAAAGAGTATGACTAAACACCAAACCATAAAGCTTATAAAAATAATTTAATAAATGAGCAATCATAAGTGCAACATAAATTCTTAAGGCAAACATTTAAACCTGACATGGCCATGTTTCTGTGATGAAGTATCCTATTCTAGTTTTGTCATTTCTACTTACTAAGTGTGCAATAATCATTATTTAATTTTTTTTTTAGGGATGTATCAGGAGTGAAGAGTGGGTACTCCTGCACTAACCAGTTAATGCAGTTACATTATCATGCACAAATTGGTTAGTGCATGGTTAATGCAGGAGCCTATACTGTCTCCAAAATAGGTGACAGTAAGTGCTCCCTCGGTTATTTTTGTAAATGGCTGCACCTTAATGCTAACATTAGTGCATGGTCATATACTGAAAAAATGGAAAAATAGCCCTTTTTCTCAGTCATAGAAAAAATGGACTAAGCGTGTGGGAAAGATTCACATAAGGGTGCGCTAAGGCCATTTTTTTTACTGCAACTTAGTAAAAGAACCCTTTTGTTAGCAAACTGATTTTTAAACCATCTATTAAGATTAAAAAGATAAAATGAACTTGCTGCTAAGGCCATTTAGAAAAGAAGGAATAGCTTAATGTTTAGAGCAGTGGGCTGGGAACAGGAAGACCCAAGTTCAAATCCTACTGCAGCTCTATGTAGCCTTGTGAAAATCACTTAACCTTAGACCTGATGCTGGGTAGGTTCTGGCAGCAATGCCAGTCCAGGTAATATCCCTCTATGTAAAACAGCAATAACACAAGGGCACATCTGATAGAACATTTGATTTGAATTTTTAAAAAAAGTTTAAACCCCGGATACCTCATTAACGTCAACTACAAATTTTATCCAGCTATGAAGTTGGAACACCATACTGTCTTGAGGAAAAGGCAGAATGCTATCTCGAATAAGGTATCTCTTACAAAGCAATGGGTCTGTATTTTTAGTACAGTAGCACTAATCAAATTATTTAACAATTAAGGGGCCCTTTCCCTAAAGTACTGTCAATGAGTGGTTTGACATTCATTAATAGCTAAAGCCTACATGGTACATTTAGGTAGCATGCGGTAAGTTACGCTTTTAAGGCCACGTTTTGGAAGGGGGACGAACTGGACGGGGCATGGGTCAAGAATGGGCATGGACAGTGTTTGGCATTTGATGTGCTTTACTTACCACATGCTAACATGTAGTTAGAACAAGACTACCTATCACCTCCTAAATAAGGAACACTATCTCCCAAATTCTATAAATGGTGCCCAAAGTTATAGAATAGGCCAGTTACGCATATAACATACCCTCCTATTTACAATGCCGCACTAGTGGCTGCCGCACGGCAATACAGACACAACCCATTCAAAGTGAAGCAATATGTCCTAGGGAGCTGTATGTCCTAGGAGGTGAGAAACTAATATGCACAGAAGGGGAAAGGGACCTTGATATGATGGTATCCGAGGACCTTAAAGTGAAAACACAATGTGACAAAGCGGTGGCCATAGCCAGAAGGATGCTAGGCTGCACTGAGAGAGGAGTAACCAGCAGAACAAAGGAGGTGTTGATGCCTCTGTAGAAGTCGTTGGTGAGGCCCTACTTGGAGTATTGTGCTCAGTTTTGGAGGCCATATCTTGCTAAGGATATAAAAAAGCTAGAAGCGGTCCAGAGGAAGGTGACAAAAATGATATGGTGAGAGGGGGGAACAACGCTGCACCCCAGGGGTGCACAGTGGCAATCTGCCCTGGGTGGCAGCCGACCAAGAAACATCACTGCTACACGGTCCATCCAATATGCCGAACAAAGTGGCCAGAGTTGAATCTGGAAATCTGCACAGGTTCCACTTCTTAATAATTAAACACTAGTATATGTGAAGGCGTTACCATGTAACTTTGTAAGTTTAAGTGCTTTGAAAATGCACCTCCAAATCTCTAAATCTACCTGCTATTTTTGGGACACAGACCATAGAAATCTGCCCAGCATTGGTCTTACTTCCCAGCCTTTGAAGCTGCTGTCATTCCAGCTAAGAGACCATTTCAGTTTTGCTTTAATTGGATTCCATCCTTTTCCTATATATTGATCCTCAGTGTTTCTCCCATGCATTCTCGAATGCCGTCACCATTTTTGTCTTCACAACCTCCCCCAGGAGGACATTCTAGGCACCCCCCCACACTTTTTGTGTTAAAGTATTTCCTGAAGTTGCTCCCAAGTCTCCCACACTGCAACCTCAACTCATGAGCTCTAGTTCTACCACTTCCCTATCTCTGAATGAGATTAGTTTGCTTATTAAACCTTTTCAGTATGTAAATGCCTGTATCATACCCCCCCCCCCCCCATTCCTCTTTTCCTCTAGGGTATACATATTAACGTCTTCGACTTTCTTCTCATATTTGGCACAATCCCTATATCATTGTTTTCACCTTCCTCTGAACCGCCTTAGTGAGATATGGCCTTCAAAATTGAACACAATAGTCCAAATGGGGCCACATCAATGACTTGTACAGGGACATTAATACCACCTTTCTTCTACTAGCTATGCCATTCTCTATACAGCTTAGCCTCCTTCTGGATATGTCCACCACTTTGTCACATTGTAATGTTGCCTTAAGATCCTCTGACACCCTAAGGTCCCTCTCCCAGTCTGTACTTTTTAGCCTCTCACCCCCTAGCAAATATAACTGTTTTGAGGAATATGTAAGATCCTGACTCCTGATAACGCCATAGTGGCGAAACATGGACCATGTAGAGTGCAAGACATGAGATATTATATGATATCAATCTGTCTTCACTGACCAGCAGTGAGATTGGCACCGTTTGTGCTTATATTTATGCTCGATAAACTGTGGATATTGGACATTGAAGTTTCCTGGAGCCACATTGGGACTGATAGTTTGGTTACTGTGATGTACTTGGATTATTAGCAACTGAAAGATTTGCTTCAGTTTGTGGAACATCATTACAGCATAAGTACAGTATTGCTCCGAATTTTTCATCGGGACCTTAGACTGGCCATTTGAAATGGACTTTTTTTTTCAGTTAGCAAGCTATTAAATATGAGATAAGTATACACACCTCTTCTGCATCTATATTTAGAGGGGAGGGTGCTATCAGCTGTTGCAATGTTGAGCCAAGGTTGATAAGAAATATTAGGTAGTATTTTTATAGAAGTTAGTTGTGATATATAATAAAGAGTGTTTTGGTAATTTATGGCCTTGTATGAAGTATTTTTTAATAATAGATCATTTTGTTATTATTTGAACCTAGTATTTGAACTTACATATTTCATAAGGAGAAGAGATGTCATGGGAGATTAAAAGTGTCCCTTCCTTGCAAGAACAGGAAGAGCATTCTGGATCTTCGAATCAGAGAAGTGTCATCCAAAGTAATCCTTTCCTGAAGTTACTATTGAGGAAACTACACTTCTCCTTTCTTCCTCAAAATGTACCACCTGTTCCTCTGATCCCATTCCCACCCACCTTCTTAATGCCATCTCTCCTGCTCTTATTCCTTTTATCTGTCACATTCTCAACCTCTCACTTTCCACTGCGACTGTCCCTGCTGCCTTTAAACATGCTGTGGTCACACCTCTCCTTAAGAAGCCTTCACTCGACCCTACTTGTCCCTCTAATTACCGACCCATCTCCCTCCTTCCTTTTCTCTCCAAATTACTTGAGCGTGCTGTTCACCGCCGCTGCCTTGATTTTCTCTCCTCACATGCTATTCTTGACCCACTACAATCTGGTTTTCGCCCTCTCCACTCAACCGAAACTGCGCTTACTAAAGTCTCCAATGACCTATTACTGCCTAAATCCAGAGGTCAATATTCCATCCTCATTCTTCTTGATCTTTCCGCTGCTTTTGACACTGTCGATCACAGCATACTTCTCAATACCCTGTCCTCACTTGGATTCCAGGGCTCTGTCCTTTCCTGGTTCTCTTCCTACCTCTCCCTCCGCACCTTTAGTGTTCACTCTGGTGGATCCTCTTCTACTTCTATCCCTCTGCCTGTCGGCGTACCTCAGGGTTCTGTTCTTGGTCCCCTCCTCTTTTCTATCTACACTTCTTCCCTTGGTTCATTAATCTCATCCCATGGCTTTTCCTACCATCTCTATGCTGATGACTCCCAAATCTACCTTTCTACCCCTGATATCTCACCTTGCATCCAAACCAAAGTTTCAGCGTGCTTGTCTGACATTGCTGTCTGAATGTCTCAACGCCACCTGAAATTAAATATGACCAAAACCGAGCTTCTCATTTCCCCCCCCCAACCCACCTCCCCGCTCCCCCCGTTTTCTATTTCTGTTGATGGCTCTCTCATTCTCCCTGTCTCCTCAGCTCGAAACCTTGGGGTCATCTTTGACTCTTCTCTCTCTTTCTCTGCTCATATCCAGCAGATTGCCAAGACCTGTCGTTTCTTTCTTTACAACATCCGTAAAATCCGCCCCTTTCTTTCCGAGCA
Organism: Microcaecilia unicolor; assembly: GCF_901765095.1. NCBI lineage: Eukaryota > Metazoa > Chordata > Amphibia > Gymnophiona > Siphonopidae > Microcaecilia > Microcaecilia unicolor. The sequence goes on from NC_044031.1 coordinate 430,869,850, forward strand.
CTCTACCAAAACCCTCATCCACACCCTTGTCACCTCTCGTTTAGACTACTGCAATCTGCTTCTTGCTGGCCTCCCACTTAGTCACCTCTCCCCTCTCCAGTCGGTTCAAAACTCTGCTGCCCGTCTCATCTTCCGCCAGGGTCGCTTTACTCATACTACCCCTCTCCTCAAGACCCTTCACTGGCTCCCTATCCGTTTTCGCATCCTGTTCAAACTTCTTCTACTAACCTATAAATGTACTCACTCTGCTGCTCCCCAGTATCTCTCCACACTCATCCTTCCCTACACCCCTTCCCGTGCACTCCGCTCCATGGATAAATCCTTCTTATCTGTTCCCTTCTCCACTACTGCCAACTCCAGACTTCGCGCCTTCTGTCTCGCTGCACCCTACGCCTGGAATAAACTTCCTGAGCCCCTACGTCTTGCCCCATCCTTGGCCACCTTTAAATCTAGACTGAAAGCCCACCTCTTTAACATTGCTTTTGACTCATAACCACTTGTAACCACTCACCTCCACCTACCCTCCTCGCTTCCTTCCCGTTCACATTAATTGATTTGATTTGCTTACTTTATTTATTTTTTGTCTATTAGATTGTAAGCTCTTTGAGCAGGGACTGTCTTTCTTCTATGTTTGTGCAGCGCTGCGTATGCCTTGTAGCGCTATAGAAATGCTAAATAGTAGTAGTAGGGTAGTAGAAAGCCCCACTAGTAAGTGTCTCACAAAAAGTGGGTGGAAGTATAGAGCCTGAGTGAAAGGAGGGGACAGGGGTCTACCTTCATTTCTAAAGAAGGGGTCACAGATGTAGTGGGAAGTATATCTAGTTTCCCACTAAGGGACCCATCCAGACCGTCATCCTCTAACTCACATACCAAGGGGGAAGAGGAGGAGGGACGGCCTAGGAGTGGGATCTGCTCCCATGGGAGAGGAGTGAGAAGAAAAGAAGGGGTTTACGTCTGAGCCACAGCTAGACTACAAAGAGAGAATAGAGGGCAATTCTATAAAGAGAGTGTTTACATTTAGGAGTCATATAAGCCTTTGCCGTAGTGTGCAAACATAGGTGTATATATGCCAAGTAAGCTGCTTACATATTATTCTATAAACTATGTGTGTATCCCCAATAGCACATAAGTGGAAGGTGGGTGTTTAGATGAGGGGGACATGGGCAAGGCTCTCACACTTGTAACTTACAGGATGCTATAAGTTGTGTGTGTATCTGCTGCACTATAGGCACTCACAGTTACCTCAGCTCTATTAAGCATGTATATACCAGGATATTCAAGTATTCTATAAAAGAAAGTAGTTACCTACTTTCCTCTATAGAATAGGTTCCTATCAAAAGCCCTCTGGACTTCTAATTCTCAGCACCCTGTTATAGAATTGCTTCCAGCAAGCTACAAGTAGAACAGAGGGATCAACCAGGAGGATCACATCTATAAGAGAAGTAAGGACTGTGTAGCTACAGCCAATGCAGGTAGTTAATGTACACGATGGAGAACTTGTGTGATAGGAGGTAGGATCCAAGCCAGGTACATCCCAGTGGCATAGCTACGTGGGCCACGGGGCATGGGCCCCCACAGATTACGCCCTGACCCCCTCTACATTTGACCCCCCCGCCCGCCCCCACCCCGCCACCGCATCAGGTACCTTGTTTGCTGGTGGGGGTCCCCAATCCATGCCAGCCGAAGAGTCTTCTTCAGCGCCAGTCGACTCCGGTGCCTTCGTGGTGTGATCATCTGTTTCTGACGCCTTACGACCTGCATGGGGCTACATGCACGGTGTAGGACGTAAGGCATCAGAAACAGATGATCACACCATGAAGGTGCCGGAGTCGACAGGCATTGAAGAAGACTCTGGCTGGCGGGGATTGGGGACCCCCGCCAGCAAACAAGGTACCTGATGAGGCGGCGGGGTGGGGCAGGCAGCGGCAGGGGGGGTTGCGGTTGCAGCGGCGGGGGGGGTGTCCAAAGTTGCGGGGGGGGGGGGGTCGGCGGCAGGGGGAGGCAGCTAAACAGTGCCCCCCACCATGGGCTCTGGCCCCCCCTCCTGCTGAGGTCTGGCTACGCCCCTGGTACATCCTCTCCTTTGAGTTTCAGGAAAATGGGAGAAGGGACTTACATGCAGAGAGAGAGAGAGAGAAAGGAGCAGCATGGAGTATATTGTATGCCTCATATTTCAAAGCACTGAAAGTCTTGGACAAGGAGGAGAACAAGGTTGCCATTATCCATCGCCCCTTAAGGAGCACTTACAGAGTAGCAAGGATGGCATTAGATCCATCCAAAGGAAAAGGGAGAAGACCTAGAGAAGTGAGAGAGCAGGAGTGGTAGTATATCACAAAGGAGACCAACGGACATTAATAGTGTGAGCAAGTTCAATACTTTCTGACTTTGCTTTTTGGATTATCTCCCAGACAGTGGCGTACCTAGGGTAGTTGACACCCGGGGCCGGTCATTTTTTAACACCCCCCCCCCCCCCACCACCAAAAAAAATCCAGTACTAGGCATGCCGAGAATACAAAACACTCAGGACCTTTAGAGCAATTCTACCATACCATAAGCAGTCATTTCTACGAGTCACACAAGGAAAAGGAAAGCATGTTAAACACTACAGTGAGCACTAGAACATCAATTCACCTATTCTAAAACGAAACCAGACAGAATAGTACAGATCGTAGATCCTGCACAGTCAATGCCAACTGAAAGCCATGTCTTTTTCACAAACACAGATACACCCTAATCCACTATAGGATAAGTAATCATAAACTTTCTATTTAGACAAAAATTAAACTGAACCCCCGATGCCAGACTCTGTATACAATGCAACACCACAGAAACAGAAACTGTCCCCTAGTACTGTGCAAAATATAAAGACAGCAGATGTAAATTTGAAAAAAACTAACAAATATCACCACTTTACAAATTAACAAATAGAAATAAAACAAATATAGAAAGTAAAATAATACCATTTTATTGGACTAATACATTTAGCTTTCAGAGGCCAAAACCTCTGTCCTCGGGTCAGTACAGTATAGTGCTGTTACAGTATCTTATCCTGACCTGAGGAAGGGGGGTTTTGTTCTCTGAAAGTTAGTCAAAATGTATTAAAATTAGTCCAATACAAAGATTACCTTGTTTACATGTTCTATTATAAACATTTATTAACACAGCTACAATACTACTTTATCCTAAAGCAAAAAACAAAAATATATATTTTATTTACAGTTTGTTGTCTCTGGTTTCTGCTTTCCTCATCTTCTTTTCACCATCTTCCTTCCATCCAGCATCTGTCTTCGTTCTCTGCCATCCAGTGTCAGCCCTCTCTGCTGTCTCCTCCATCCAATGTCTGCCCTCTCTCCCTGCCCCTTCCATCCACATCTGCCCTCTATCTCTGCCCCTTCCATTCACTGTCTGCCCTTTCCCTTCCATCCACTCCACTGTCATCCCTTTCTCTCTGCCCCTTCAATCCACCATTTGCACTCCCTCTCCCATCCATCCAGGTCTGCCCTCCCTCTCGCTCCCCCTTCCATCTAGGATCTGTCCCCTCTCTCTCTGCCCCTTTTTTCAGCCCCCAGTTCCAGCCCTTCTCCCCTCTGAACACCCTCACCCCAGTCCCCTTCTCCCCTCCCCTTCTCCTGTCTGTGACCCCCACCCCAGTCCTCTTCTCCCCTCTGAACACCCCCACCCCAGTCCCCTTCTCCCCTCCCCTTCTCCTGTCTGAGACCCCCACCCCAGTCCCCTTCTCCCCTCCCCGTCTCCCATCTGAGATCCCCAACCCAGTCCCCTTCTCCCCTCCCCCTCCCCTGTCTGAGATCCCCACCCAGTCCCCTTCTCCCCTCCCCTGTCTGAGATCCCCACCCCAGTCCCCTTCTCCCCTCCCCTTTTCCCCTCTGAACACCCCCACCCCAGTCCCCTTCTCCCCTCCCCGTCTCCCATCTGAGATCCCCACCCAGTCCCCTTCTCCCCTCCCGTCTGGAGATCCCCACCCCAGTCCCCTTCTCCCCTCCCCTTTTCCCTCTGAACACCCCCACCCCAGTCCCCTTCTCCCCTCCCCTTCTCCCATCTGAGATCCCCACTCCAGTCCCCTTCTCCCCTCCCCCTCCCCCTGTCTGAGACCCCCACCCCAGTCCCCTTCCTCGCCTCTCCCGCTTCTCCTTCCTGTGGGACCCCCACCCCAGTCCCTTCCTCCCCTCCCCGGCTCCCATCTGAGATCCCCAACCCAGTCCCCTTCTCCCCTCCCTTTCCCCTCTTAACACCCCCACCCCAGTTCCCCTTCTCCCTCCCCTTTTCCCCTCTGAAAACACCCCCCCACCCCAGGCCCCTTCTCCCCTCCCCTTCCCTTCTCCCGTCTGAGATCCCACTCCAGTCCCCTTCTCCCCTCCCCCTCCCCTGTCTGAGACCCCCACCCCCAGTCCCCTTCTCCCCTCCCCTGTCTGAGACCCCACCCCAGTCCCCTTCTCCCCTCCCCTTTTCCCCTCTGAACACCCCCACCCGAGTCCCTTTCGCCCCTCTCCTTCCCACCTCAGTCCCGTTCTCACTATTGTCTGAATCGGTGAAGCAGCATCGCAGGCAGCGCCTCGTCTGCCCTGCTGCTTGTAAAAAAATTAAATCTCCTTCTCCTCGTCTTGACGTCGACTCGGGCCTTCCAATCAATCACTATGTCCCGCCCGCCCTCGCGGAATTTACCTTAGAGGAGGGCGGGACATAGTGATTGATTTGAAAGCCCGAGTCGACGTCAAGACGAGAAGGAGATTTGATTTTTTCACAAGCAGGGCAGGCGAGGCGCTGCCTGCGACGCTGCTTCGCCAATTTTTGTTTAAATGAGGCGGCGGGAGTGGAGAACCCCCCACCCACTGGCACCCGGGGCGGACCGCCCCCACCGCCCCCCCTTGGTACGTCACTGCCCCCAGATTCTATATAGCACGACTTAAGTTGAATACACAAATCCAGTCCTATTCTTCACGTCCAGAAACTGTTTAGAGAAGATTCAGATAACCACCAGGGTCTCTATATCTTTGTTCTTTCTGCATGGGAAGAGACTGGCAGAGGAGACTGTAATGTTTTAGCCATAGACAACAAACTTATCCTGTGCACCCACCTCTATGATGACCTTCAGCCCTAACTATCAGAGGACTGGCTCCACCTGTCCACGTGTTCTGTGGGCTAATTAACACATCTGTTAATTTCTAGTAAAACTGAATGATTTTACCTGCTAATAATCTGCACATCACATTGTTGAAGCTGGGTTATTGACTGAAACTGAAAGAACTTGCAGCTTTGAACATAAACATAGTAATATAGCAAGTGATGACAGATAAAGACCAGCATGGTCAATCCTGACTGCCCAGTAAAATGGTTAGGATTGTATCTGTCACTCCATGCATGTTACTCCTGTTCATGCCTCTGTGACTCCATGACTTTGTTTGGGTTTATAACATAGTTCCATGCAGATTACTACCACCTCAACCCCTGCTGCGTTTTGAGTTATAATTGCTGCAGTTTACTCATAGTAACATAGTAACATAGTAGATGATGGCAGAAAAAGACCTGCATGGTCCATCCAGTCTGCCCAAGATAACTCATGTGTATACCTTACCTTGATTTGTACCTGTCTTTCTCAGGGCACAGACCGTATAAGTCTGCCCAGCAGTTTTTTCCCCGCCTCCCAACCACCTGTCCCGCCTCCCATCACCGGCTCTGGCACAGATCATATAAGTCCTGCCCTCCCCTATTCTCGCCTCCGAACCCCAACCCCTCTTCCCCCCACCTGCTCCGCCACCCAATTTTAGCTAAGCTTCTGAGGATCCATTCCTTCTGCACAGGATTCCTTTATGCATATCCCACGCATGTTTGAATTCCGTTACCGTTTTCATCTCCACCACCTCCTGCGGGAGGGCATTCCAAGCATCCACCACCCTCTCTGTGAAAAAATACTTCCTGACATCTTTCCTGAGTCTGCCCCCCTTCAATCTCATTTCATGTCCTCTCGTTCTACCACCTTCCCATCTCCGGAAAAGATTCGTTTGCGGATTAATACCTTTCAAATATTTAAACGTCTGTATCATATCACCCTGTTCCTCCTGTCCTCCAGGGTATACATGTTCAGGTCAGCAAGTCTCTCTTCATACGTCTTGGAACGCAAATCCCATACCATTCTCGTAGCTTTTCTTTGCACCGCTTCCATTTTTTTGACATCCATTTTTTTGACATACTCCACCATGCCTTTCTTTAAGATTGTAACTGTTCATTCCTGCAGGTTAACCCCACCTCTATCCCATGCCTTTTATGAACTGCAAAAAGTCTTTTAACTTTTGCTTTGAGTGGAAATGCTATACGCTTGAATTCCATCCTCCTGCCACTTAGAGATCCTCTGTGCTGATTTATGTGGAATGATCTCAAAGGTCATTTGGGTACAGAACCAGGGAAATATGGCAGAATACAAAAATATTCGTTATAACAATATGCTATATATAGTTGCTGGAAACCTTCTGCACTACAAATGATTTATGGTGTAACATGTGGATGTAGGAAAACATATTACATGCTATATTGGAGAGTACCTGAGGACTGAAGTGAAGAAAAGAAGAAAAGAAGCTTTGCAAAACAGAAGACCAAAGAAAAACATCAATAAAAAGCATCATTAAACAATCTTTGTAAGATCTTGGTAAAGACACCAAAGACAGAATCTTCCTTTCCTTCCAAGTAGCTCTGTTTTTACAATAAAGGAAACAAAACACTAATTTAACATGTAAGGGGCCCAAGAGAGCTGTAATCAACAGAGAACGGCAACAACTGATTTCTTTAATCTACGAAGGCTGGCCATGCCTACAAAGCTCGCAGAATTCTCCAATGGATTGGTTATGAACAGCATACAGATGCCAGGACTTCCAGACCATTAACAAGCATCTGGTAATGAAAAAGGAAGGCCTTCCAGACACATACCTCATTCGATAAAGTCTGTAGGAATGTTTGTTTAAAAAAAAAGTACAAAAGAAAGGCTTTTCAAGAGGAGAACACATTCAACTGCTTACCAATGTCTCACAAAGTGCTATATATTTCTCTATGCTTACATCTCTCCCAAGAGTAACAGGGTTACATGTTTGAAACCCCATCCTAATCACTCTACAGAGCTGTTTGTCATTAAGTCACCCCACAAATCCTGTGAACTGCAGTTCAGTATGTTTTTATGTAGGCCTGGGTGAAGGTCGGATCAAGTGATTGGCAATCTCTGGTAATATCTTTTTCTTCTGGTGTGGTAAAGCAACTTTTATACTAGTGATTTCAGATTGAACTTTGGAGTAGCAATTGGACACTCAAAACAGGAATGTAAATATGTCATTTAACAAGGAACATCCACTACTAGTTTAACTACAGAAGAAGAGTGGAAGCCCTGCCTGAAAAGAACTGTATTTGCCACTAGTGGATTCCTATTTGTACCTTCCATTATCTCCCGCTGAAGGAGGGTTAGAAATACCCAGTGGGAGTTTCAGACAGGGGGTACGAACTTGGCTGAGTTTTTTTTTTTGTCTTTAGCAATGGTGATTAGGAAAGTCCTATTTTCTTCTTTGGGACCTGGGGGGGGGGGGGGGGAGAGCGAGATATAGAGAGAGAGAGAGAGAGAGAAAGAGACAGAGAGAATCATTGCAGCTTCCCATAATAGTGTTTCTTTTTAAGGCTGTCACTTACTAACAGTTATGAGGGTAAATCTATACTGGGCACTAAAGTTGGCAGTGCGCCAGTTCTAGAACAGCAGCTACACACATAGGACTAAATCAGTAAATGGCACCCCACATTTGGGCACCAAAAACGAGAGTGCTATTCTATGAAAAATGCTCAAAGTTGGCGCCATTTATAGAACAAGAATGTTTGAAGAGTCCAGTATTGATGCAAGATATGTATTACTGATCTTGCTAACATGAGGAAAAGACCTCAATACACCCGAACGCCCGACTTGAATTCTAGCGTCTTTCACTGGGGTTGTGGTGATCATCATCGGTCTTAAAACCTTGTAGTGTATTTTTTAAATTTTTTGAGTCCGTTTTTATTTATTAAATTTTTGGTCCTTAGTTTTAAAACATATATTTGTTTTTTTAATTATTTGTTTCAGTTTCTTATTGCAAATAACAAATAACTTTCATTTATTATTTATTCCAAAACCACTTATGTTCATCTTATTTCTAAAAGAAAAAAAGTCAAGCTAACACCCTTCAACATTCTTGTCTAATTTGTTTTTTTTAGAGATGCGAAGGGGCATAATCGAACGGAAACGTCTATCTCCTTGGGCGTTTATCTCCGAGAACGGGTCCGTGAAGGGGCGGACCGAAGCGTATTTTCGAAAAACATGGACGTTTATCTTTTTTTGAGCTGGGCGTTTTTGTTTTTCAGCGATAATGGAAACCGAAAGCGCTCAGCTCAAAAACGAATAACTCCAAGACATTTATTTGTGGGAGGGGCCAAGATTTTAGTGCACTGTCCCCTCACATGCCAGGACACAAACCGGGCACCCTAGGGGGCATTTTACAAAAAAAAAAAACAAAACCAAGGTAAAACAGCTCCCAGGTGCATAGCACCCTCCCTTGGGTGTTGAGCCCCCAAATCCCCCTCAAAACCCACTGCCCACAAGTCTACACCATTACTATAGCCCTAAGGGGTGAAGGGGGGGGCACCTACATGTGGGGTGCAGTGGTTTAGGGGCTGTTTGGAGGGCTCCCATTTACCAGCACAAGTGTAACAGGTGGGGGGGGATGGGCCTGGGTCCACCTGCCTGAAGTCCACTGCACCCCCTAATAACTGCTCCAGTGACCTGCATACTGCTGCCAGGGAGGGGGGTATGACATTGAGGGTGAAAATAAAAAGGTGTGAAACACGGCATATTTTGTGGTGGGAGGGGGGTTTGTGACCACTGGGGGAGTCAGGGGAGGTCATCCCCGATTCCCTCCAGTGGTCATCTGGTCATCTGGCACTTTTTGGGGCTTATTCGTGGAAAAACAGGGTCCAGGAAAAGTGCCCTAAATTCTCGCTAAAAACGCATATTTTTTTTTCCATTATCGGCGAAAGGCGCCATCTCTGATCGCCCGATAACCAGCAGCCCAGTTCCGCTTCACCACGCCTTCGACACGCCCCCATCAACTTTGTCCGCATCCGCGACGGAGTGCAGTTGAAAACGTCCAAAGTTGGCTTTCGATTATACCGCTTTATTCGTTTTTGTGAGATAACGTCTATCTCCCGATTTGGGTCACAATATAGGCGTTTTTTTCTATTTCGATTATAAGCAGGATAGTTATTTTTCTCTTGTTTTGTACTGAGCCATTTATAGAACATATAGTGCCGGGATCTGCACCTAACTCTGGCATAAGGTATTTACACCCAACTGAAACGTGGTGTAAATCTTTTGCCTAACTTAGGCGCAGATCCCTCAAATTCTATAATACTGCACACATCTTTAGTGACCACCCCTGTCCCATTCACGCCCCCTTTTCAGTTAAGAACATAAAATAGCCATACTGGGTCAGTACCAATGGTGCTCTAGCACAGTATCCGGCTTCACTCCAGTGGTCACTCAGGTCACAAGTACCTGACAGGAATCCCAGATGATAGCAACATTCCATGGCTACCAATCCCAGACAAGCAGTGGCTTCCCCATGTCTCTCAATAACAGACTATGGGCTTTTCCTCCAGGAACTTGTCCAAACCTTTTTTAAACCCAGTATTGCTAACTGCTGTTACCACATCCTCTAGCAATTACAGTTCCAGGAACTTAACTGTTGCTTTGAGTGAAAAATATTTCCTCCTACTTGTTTTAAAAGCATTTCCACGTAATTTCATTGAGCGTCCCTGGTTTAGTACTTTTTTGAAACAGTGAAAAATTGATTCACTTCTACCCGTTCTACATGATTCAGGATTCTGTAGACCTCAATCATATCCCCCCTCAGCCAGTCTGTTTTCCAAGCTGAAGAGCCCTTAACCTCTTATAAGCCTTGCCTCACATGAGTGGAGTTCCATCCCCTTTACCATTTTGTCACTCTTCTATTGAACCTTTTCTAATTTGCTATATCTTTTTTGAGAACATGGCGACCAGAATCGAATGCAATACTCAGGTGAGGTTATGCCATGGAGTGTAACAGGGGCATTATAATATTCTTGATTTTATTTTGCAGTCCTTTCCTAATAATTCCTAGCATCCTTTTTGCTTTTTTGGCCGCCACCACCACTGAGCCGAAGATTTCAGCATATTGTCTACAATGACACCTAGGTCCTCTTTCTTGAGTGCTGACTCATAAGGTGGACCCTAGCATATATATCTGCATATATAGCTAAACTCATATGTCAGATTTTAATGTCAATAAATTTATTATGAAAAGAACCTAGCAGATTGGGAAGATGAACAGCAAATAAAGGGGCCCTTTTACAAAGATGCTTAAGGGTCTACATGTATCCAGCGTCATGCCAAATCGGCATTACTGCCTGGCTACCGCATGCCCTGGGTGGTTAATTCTAACATCTGTGCCAAAACCATGCAGTAGAAATATTTTCTATTTTCTATGGCGTGGTGCTTACCTAGCAGTAAACATCAGTGGGCACGCGCTGCATGCCTACTGCCCAGGTAGCATTGTGAGACCTTACCACTAAGTCAATCGGTGACGGTAAGGTCTCAGGCCAAAAATGGACATGCTCTGGTTTTTATTTTGTGCACGTCCATTTTTTGGCTCCTTAAAAAAGGCCCTTTTTCCAGGATGCAGTAGAAACTGGCCCGGCATACGCCCAAATGATGTGCTTGAACTGCCACAGGCCACTTTTTGCCATGGCTTAGTAAAAGGGCCCCATAGTTTGGCTACAGATACAAGAGTGCGGCGAAAATTATTGGCCATCTGGAATTTACAGTAAAAGAATATTGTATGTTTTAATATTATTTGTAAATTGGTTGCTGCCTGCATATATTATTTGTACCAATAGAATGTATAATACAGTGTTTTTTGTTTTGTTTTTTTTGTTTGGGGGGTTTTCTTGGAGAGAGAGCCTGTTGTTAAACATTTATCAACACACCACCGCATCTAGCTGTAAAAAAAAAAACACTAAGAGATATGATTAGTCCAATGAAATAAATGGCGATTGCCATGACGGTATAATGTAAGCCACATTGAGCCTGCAAATTGGTGGGAAAATGTGGGATACAAATGCAACAAATAAATAATCTAAAACTGGAGAACAATTTAAATGAAAGGAGACAGACTGTAACTTGCCTAACCCCCCTCTGCAGTTCCTTCTGTCTTTCCCAGTTTTCTGCCACATGTCTTTTGGGAAACCTGGCAGTGCCACCTTTGTCCAAATGCTTGTCAGTCTATTGCAACATTCCCCTCCTGAGGTAAGGCTGATAGAGTTATAGAATTTGGAAAAGAACCTGTAATAGTTAGAAAATAGACACCTAGGGCACCTGCTATCCAACTAAGTAGGGGTGACTGGGGACATCCATGGTCCTTCAGAGATATTATCTGGATAATCGCTATAGATCACCTCAAAGCTAGCCATATAGCTCCGGGATAGACTTGGGATGGAGTCAGGATTTATCTAGAGACTGGCGATATTTACAGCCTGTATAAAGAAAATTATAACAGACAATGTAGGACAGGAAAAAAAGCTGTCCTAAATTTATCTGTAATCCTAAATTATCAGTATAATGGCACCGATCATCACCATTATCCGGTTATCTCTGTAAAGTCAATGTGTGCATTTTAATATATTTTTATGAACATAAATATGTCAGATGAACAGGAAAAAGTCCAGAAAATAGGAAAAATGGTTAAGTATTCCTAAAAGTTATGACTAACCATTCTCTTCATAGAGGCCCTAATAATAGGCTATTAAATATTATTCAAACCCCTCTACAGGAACTGGCAAGAGAATAAATATTTTCTGCTTAGCTCTGGTTTTTTGTGAGTTTTGAGTATAAACAGTTTTTACAAGATTTTTATGCTATTTCATTGCATTTTTGACATCTGTTTTATTATGAAATCAATATATTCAACAACATCTAAGTTTCTAAATGTAGGTACCTAAATTTGTCCACTATTTTCAGACATACTTAGAAGTCTAAGAGGCTGACATTTAAAGAGTTTAAGCTCCAAACTTTGAGAATGAGGCTCCTAAATTGCCTCTTTGCAAATTTACTAAGCCTGAGTGCTTAAACTTATGCCCCTAGTTTCACTAAGTACCTAGATTTAGGAGTCTTAATGACAAGAGATGGATTCAGGCTAGTAAAAAATGTAAGGGAGTCAGTTCTGATTTTCAGTGCTAGGCTCCTAAATAAACTGCAGCCCAAACTTAAGGGATGTATTCTTTATGCTCCTACAAC
>NC_044031.1:430882205-430971812 GCF_901765095.1 Microcaecilia unicolor
TTTCTAAGCCTTTGAACTGCATTATTTTATGAAGTGTATTTCCCCTAATTGGCCAGCAGATGGTGTCTGTTTTATGTTTTAAAGCTGATGCAGAAATACTTTTCTTTTCCAGTTTAAGCTTGTGAAAAGGCAATTTGCAGTACCATTGGCCAGATACTTTCAAAGTTGGTGCCCTGAGCTCCGATTGGCCCTGGAGTTCAAATCTAATCAGGAGTACTGGATTTTCCCAGTCTCAGCTTGGAAATACAGAGGAGAAACATCTCGTCCTGTTCAAGACTTGTGAGCAGTTAATTTCCTGAAACTCCCCAGGTGCTACCCAGGTAGTAACAAGTGTTAGATAGTTTCAATGTTGATCCTTGTTCTGGGTTTCTGTTATTGTTTGCTGTACTTTTCCACCTGGTTTTTAAGTGTTCACTGTTCTACTGTAACAATAAATCTGTTAATTTATTGGCTCTGTTGTTCTGGACTGACTAAGATCCTTGTGGTTTGTGTTTTGGGTCTGTGTATGCTTTCCAAGAACTGTTTAACCTCTGAGAGTGTGGCCCAATACCTTGAAATCACTGGGGAATAACTTGGGAGTGGGAGACTCCCCCAGAGGCAAGTGGGACCCAGTCAGTAGGAGGAGGGTGCTAGTATAGAGCATGTGCCCAGGTGCAGGTAGGCCTGAGAAGTACTGGAGACAGGCCCTCCCGGTAGCCGCAGACTTAACCCCAGGCAGGTGCTAGGTGTTCCACGACAATGGGGCCACATATTTTTATTTTCAGAAATGCATAAAAACAAGAGGAAAAAGAAACCAATATGTTTCGCCAAACAGGTGGCTTCAAAAATAAAGGCAAAAAGGGTAACATTCACAAAATACAGAGAAGCACAAGAAAAACCACAAGGAATCAGGATAGCAAAAGAACAGGCAGAAGAAAAAATGGCTAAAGATGTAAAGCAAGGTGGCAAGACTTTATTTCAGTGATGTTGGGAGTGAAGACAGGCAGAGGTGGCAATGTAAGACTGAAAGGTGTTGAGAGTGATGAAGAAAAAGTGAAAATGATACACTGTTTCATGTTGCCATCATGTCATGGCACATATTTTTACAGCGGTTGGTATTGTATAAAAAGGTAATTTATGTGTATATATAGCCACAATGTGATTTTAGAAAATTATCTTCCACAGGGAACAAAATAAGTGTTCAATTTTCAAAGGGATTTCACAGGTAAAAATTTATACCTGCAGAATTCATGCTTTCAAAACTGTCCATCCTCAATTTGAGTATAATTATCTATATTGTTCTACCACATAAGTAATTTTACCCATAAAGGTTTGAAGTGTCCCCGAGGTTGGAAGAGGACAGGAAATAGAACACAAATATTTTCAAGACTCAAAACTGTCTTCATTGTCTTCACCTGAAACATTGTCTGCAGAGAACCATACACAAACCTCTGCAGGTAATTTTTCAGGGGCAACAAGCAATGTGATCTTGGGCAAGTCACTTACCCTCCATTGTATCAGGTATAAAATTAGACTGTGAGCCCTCCAGGGACAGGGAAAAACTGATGCCCTCATGATCAAAAGCAAACTCCAGCGCTAGAGGCTGTTAACGCCATACTAGCGCCGGAGTTTGCTGCCGACCCATGATCAGAGCCCTCGAGCGCCTGAAACGATGCACTCGAGGGCTCTTAGCACAAGTAGCATGCAAAGGCATGCTAAACAGGGCTTTGAGCGCAATTAGCTTGCAAATGCATGCTAATCAGCGCTTAACGCATTCATCCCCAATGATCAGCGGCCAGCGCACCAAAGATTGGGTTGCTGCTGCGCAAAACACGCCAGCTCTGAGCTGGCGTTAGACTTTGCGGATCATTGGGGAGGAATGGTGAGCCATGTCTAGCATGCAGTTACATGCTAGCAGGCCCCCGTTCCCCCCCAAAGCAAACGCATACAGGGGACTGGAGGTCCGGTGGACCTCCGGTCCCCCCAACGATCCGACCCCCTCAATGCCCAGGGAGGGCTGGAGATCCGATTCCCTTACATGGTCTGTAGCCCCGCCCAGCGCATCCCAGTGCAATGGGTGGGGCTGGGCGCTGCCATTTTGCAGCGGCGTCGACAGGAAGAGGAGGGAGGCAGGCAGGCTGCGTCCCTCCTCCAACAAAAGGTAAGGGGGCCGGCCAGGAGGGAGGGTGGGTGACCACGGACCACAAGGGATTCAGAACACTGGGGGGGGGGAGTTGGGGTGGGCTGGAGGTCCACTGGACCTCCAGCCCCCCCTCCGTCGATGGATAACAGGTGGCGGCCACAACGATTTGTGGGGGTTTGGGGGGCTGGAGACCCACCGAACCTCCAGCCCCCCCATCACTGAGTGGGAGGGGGGACAGCGTTTGGCGGAGGCGGCCACCACAATTTATGGGGGTTCGGGGGGGGGGCTGGAGACCCACCGGATCTCCAGCCCTCCCTGGGCATGGAGGGGGTCGAATCATTGGGGGATCTCAGCCCCCCCCCCCATCGCTGGGTGGGGCGGTGGGAGAGGGTTTTCTAGGGGTTTGGGGGGGGGGGCTGGAGACAATGTTCGGTCCTCCAGCCCTCATTGTTCGGGCCTCAGCAGGCTGTTTGACAGGTTTGGGATTTTGACAGCCCAGACCTGTTAAACAAGTGTGGGAGGATTGTGCTGAGCGCATGCTCAGGCGCAATTCTCCCGCACTTAAACATGATAATCAAAGATAATAGCGCTGCTTAGATTTGCATGCATTATCTTTGATCATCGATGCAGAAAAGCCCTGCGCTGTCCCGGCGCTATTTTTAGGGCACTGTTTGGAACAGCGCGGGGCTTTTGATCATGAGGGCATGAGTGTACCTAAATGTAACTCACCTTGACTGAAAAAAGGTGTGAGCAAAATCTAAATAAGTAAATAAATAAATGAATAAATAAAATTGTCCCCATAGGTTTGCCATGAATACTGGTGCAAAATCCTGCAGGTAAAACCTACCCACAGGATTTTCACCAATATAGGCAGTCTGACTATTGCCCCTTAAATTCAGTTGGAAAAAATGAGGTTGTTCACCAAGCCAACCATTCCACTTAAACCAACTTTATTATGAAATCTCCAGTTTTCATCCTTTGGCACAAACTTTTGCCATAGGACTTAAGGTAAAATATTTCAAACAAAAGTGAAGCTTGACAAATCTTCATGTAATTAAAGTGAAAAAAATAAATAACTGGCTCCTGTGAATATTTGTCTAGAGAAGAGCTTGCAAAAACATGACTGTTTAAATATATTGTTGTACCACTAAAGTAACATCTGAAATTTGCTAAGAAATCGTATCTTTCATAAAATGACATTCTAGATTGTTTTTTTGTTTTTTTTAGGTAATTCTTGCCCAATTCAGTTTATAAAAAAAAAATAAGACATGTCATACTCACAGTTAAAATCAGGTTCAATGTTGTTTCTGGCCCGAAGGCTGCTTATTGTGATTTGAAAGATGATGTGCAGCAGTAGAAATGATAGGCTTGCAAAGCATAAGGATTTTAATAACCGTCCTGTATGCCCTGAAAAGAAAAACAAACATACGCACCACTGTGAGAAAATCTCGAATAAATGCAATACAATGAAGCATATTTTCAAAACACTTAGACTTACAAAGTTCTATAGTAACCTATGAAATGTTGTAAGCAGTGGCATAGCCAGTGGCGTTCCGTGGTTGGCTGACACCCGGGATGTTGGCTGCCATGAGGGAGGGGCCTATGGAATGAAAGTGAAGGAAATGGAAAATGCTGGGGGAGTGGATGGGGAGGGGTAGGGTAGGGTAAGGGTAAGGGATGGAGCTGGGGTAGGTCAGAGCGGAGCTTGGGCTCCTCCCAACAAATAGGTTTCCACTTCCCCTGTTCTAAACAAGACCCTCCAACACCAGAAAAGATGATGCAAGTAAATGCTGCTATGACTGCCTTGGCTGGGTGGTTGGAGGAACTTCATGTTCTTCACAATACAATTAGCAGGGCATTACAAGACAACCTGTGAAATAAAATCTGAAATTGTCAATCTTATCTCCTCGGTAGCCATCTTTCAAGAGTATTTGGAGAAAACAGATTCAAGTGGAGCAAACTGCACAGAAAGTTAAGAAACTGCAAACTCATCTAGACAGGACTGGGAAGCTAGAGTATGGTTTGGAAGATATGAATTGTAAGCTGTGCATCCATTCTTATGTTTCTTATTGTTTGTTTGCATAAGTTCTGTATGGAGTTCACTGTATTATTTGCTACACTAAAAATATCTGGATAGGAAAAAAGAGAATGTTTTAATATGAGCAAAGCAATTGCATTGCTTTAATTGGGGTCAATTCAAAGCTAAGTAGGTGGCCAGGAGATGCTCTGGTTAAATTGCCTGGGTGGGGCTATTCACTAATATTGAGCAGCACTTAACCAGACCACTAAAGTGAAAGTCAGCTGGTTTGTGAGGTGTCCAGAGGCGGAGTCGGCACTTATTTGGTTACATGCCAACATTCAACAATTGACCGCCTAAGTTAAATGGCTAACATCGGACCGTATGACAGTCAGCCCTGACACTTATACAGTTAAGTGCTGAACACTGCATTTGACCGAAGAGACAGCTGGCTTCATAAACTCGAATGTCCAATTCAGTGTTTGGACATGGCCCAGCATTGAATATTCAGGAATAATGCCAGCAACAACTAAAAAAATACCACCACCGACTGAACATCAACCCCTATAAAATTTCACAGAATGTGCCCCAACACAGGCGCATCCATATTGCACATAATGCTGTTTTATTCAGGATGGTAGAAACAACAAACCCTGAGCAAAAGGCAGGTTCTTGCTAAATGGAATCTGAACCAAAGCAGGCTAAACTTGACCAGGTTAATCTGCAATTTAAAGAAACCAGATTTAGAAATGAAAACAGAAGGCTAAATCTATGCTCGCACTCGACTTACTGCAGAACTTCCTGTTTTAAATAAATGTTTTCATACCTGGAATATTATTAAACCTGAGTCTCATGCAGCTTAAATAAACAATGCCCTTCTACAAACCAGCCACAAAGCTTGACTAGCATGTTTACACAGGCAAGTAAGTCACTCTCTTAGCAAAATATTTTGTCAGACAAGACTCACAGCATTTCTTCCTGTGGATCCTCAAATCTATTTATGAAATAAAACAGTAGTCTAGAGGGGTGAAGTATAACAACTACTACTCAACACTCTTCACAAAAATTGTGCTCTAGGCCCACAACCAGAAAATGCCATATAATATTTTATATATTTTTGTAATTTTTTTTATCAGATTATTTTTTCAGGAAGGAAAAAGCCTTCCATCTTCCCTTATTGAAATAAAACAGTTGCAGACTGTTTTGGCTTCATACTTTTCAGGTGATAGTTTTCAAGCTAAACATAGGATATAACAGCCCTTATATGTCACCAACAGAACTCCGGCAACTCATAAGAACCCCAAATGCAGGGCTAATTTAAGGGTTTAACTTGTCCAGTGTTGACATTTTATTAAGATCTTCAGGCATCAGGCTTGCAGAATATGTGCTGTTGAATTTCTTTAAGAAAGAGCATATAACATATTTATGAATAAAAACATGACAAAATACTCTTGCATAAAAATACATGCCTCTGCGTACTTTTTATATTTCAAAGGAACCCCAGAAGGTTAGATGTACTAAAGTGTAATAGGCATCTACTGGGTGACAAAAGTCTCACCTCATACTTAGGGGTAAATTCAAGAAATGGCGCTAAACTTTAGGTGCCGAGATGATGTGTGCTGAGTGCGAACTCTATAAAGGCAGTTCTGCATGGAAGTGCTGTTATAGAACATTAGGGCTCCGTTTACTAAGGTGCGCTAGCATTTTTAGCATGCGCTAATAATTAGTGCATGCTAACGCTAGAGACATCCATAGGAATATATGGGTCTCTCTAGTGTTAGCACGTGCTAAAAATGCTAGTGTGCCTACAGCATGTCTTAGTGAACAGGGCCCTAAGTGTAAGACCACATTTGTATATCTAAGTCTGGTGGAAATGGTCGTACCTAACTGTGGGCAATTAGGTGCATACATGATACTATTCTGCACCTGTTCCTAACTGCCTGACACACCCCTGACTCACCCATGCCCTTCCCGTGTCCATACCCCTTTGAACTTGTGCACTCTGGAATTGGACCGTACAACTTATAGAATAGCGATTAAGGGTAGTCACATGTGTAACTGCTAATTGGTGCAATTAGCACTAATTACAACCAATATAGCTGTTAACTTCAATTAACAATTAATGAATTAAGTTGCATGCAGACCTGACCTTATTCTAGAAATTACACACTGAACTCTGCATGCTAAGCGTAAAGTAAGGGTGCACAACTTTGTACAGCCTCTTAAAAGGTAATGAATGATACAACCATGTTTATGGCTGTCTTTGTCATTATGGTGATGGTCATGAACAAGGTTTGTAAAATTGCTCCAGGACATAAAAGTATTTGAAAGGATACCATGCACTTGACATGTGCACCCACTGCTCACCCCTCCTAGAGATGCGGGTGGCAGAAGTACCTAGTGAATGCATGTCTTTTCTAGTGAGGTGGCACTCTCCCCCCACCTCCCCCCCCCCCCCCATTTCAGTCCTCTCCCCATTCTCTTCTTCACCTTTCACCCCTCACTTTCTCCTTGCTTCCATATACTCTGCTGTTGTGTTGCCTTGCCTCAGCCTTCTCACTATGCTCCCCTACTCCCCAATCGCCCTCTTCCTCCACTATGCTAAAGAAACCCTCTCTGTGTCCTCTTAAACTCCAAAAGACAGAGCAGCCTCCTCTTTTTAAACACTGGGCAGGTATAAACTGAAGAAATAGATACATGTATAAATAAAGATGTCATCTTGACATAACCACTTTGTTGATTTTTTTTTCAGCTAATATTTTTGAAAGAGTAATGGTTTCTGCTGTCACACTGAATTAAATCCCCTAATAGAAAATATCAGATCTGAGCCCTGTTCCAGCATTCAAAATTCTTCAAAAAAATGTAGCTATAAACCCCAGGATTCTATATATGGTGCCTTAATTTCCACGTGAAAATCGAATCGTATTCAGTAACAATGTGCATAGTTGAAAAGGAGCCATGGCCATAGGCAGGGCATGGGTGTTTCTAAACTTTATGCACATTATTATAGAATACACCCACTACTGACCTTATTCTATAAAGTTTATGCTCCTAAATTTATGCTACTAAAATTATGTTCACAAATTTATGCTCTTGGGGGCCTTTTTACTAAAGTGTGCCCAAAAGTGGCCTACGCTAGTGTAGGCGCATGTTTTGGGAGGGTCTTTACTAAAGATTAGCTCGAGTTATCTGTAGCAGCGCCCATAGAAATGCAATGGGCCTTGCTACAGATAACGAGTTAATGTGCTGGTCCATTTCCTGAGAGCACCTGGAAAAACGGGATTTTTTTTTGCTGGAAAATGGATGTGCGGCAAAATGAAAACCAGCCCATGTCCATTTTCAGCCTGAAACCTTAACGCCACCCATTGACTTAGAAGTAATGTCTCATGCGCTAACCGGGCAGTAAGTGTTCTGCGTGCGCCAACTGCCGATTAGTGCCGGGTAGGCGCCCCATGGTAAAATAGAAAATATTTTCTACTGCATATTTTAGGCACACGCCAAAAATAGAATTATCATCTGGGGCATGCAGTAGCCAAGCAGTAGTGCCAATTTGATGCCTGTTGACATGTATAGACGCCTACACGGCCTTAGTACAAGAGCCCCTTATTAAATTATGAGCATAATCTATTGTGTGCTACTAATTTAGGAGCATAAATTTTGGATCATAGCTTCTGTGCAACAACTTTCATGGCTACCTGTACAGGAACATATCACCTTTAAAATCTGTGCTTTAACCATAAAAATATCTATGGGCTTGCCCTGGACTACATACTCACTTGATGTCTTTCACTCAGGAATTCTGTGCCTGCTGCCCAGTCATATCTTCAACTCACTTTCCAAACTGCAAGGGCGTCAAATACAAGAATGATTTTTTCATCTTCTTTCCGCTATTGCTGCCCAAAATGTGGATGCTCTGCCGAGGCCCTCAAAATGCAAAGGACCACACCCTCTTCAAGAAATACTGAAGACTTACTTCTTTGTTGCAACCTACTCTCCTTGTTCCCCTGCTGATTAATATTCCCCTTTACGTTCCCCATCCTGCTTAGTTTTCCACTGTTAGTCAATGCTCCCCTTGTTTAACCTTTTTTTCACTTTATCTGTATCTTATAATTTGTAATTCCTCCTAATTTTCTGTAAGCCACATTGTGCCTGCATGTGTGGGAAAATGTGGGATATAAATGAACATAAATAAATAAATAAACAAATAAATAATAAATAAAATAAGGCCTTCTGAGACTAATTTAGGCATTAGGATTTACCCCAAGTAAACATGGCGTAAACAGCCTTGACTAAATTTGGTTGCATGGAGAGGCACTCAGGATATTCTATCTACCGCGTGGAAATTTAAACCTATTCTATAAATATAGGCATACTTTATAGAATATGCTTAGGCGTATTTTTTTTCAAGTGGAAATTTCAGGCACCATATATAGAATCTAGTCCATAAAGCTTTTCTTCCTTTCAGTACATTATAACACCATGATATTATTTTAGAGGCAGGGGTGCAGAGCTGAACCCTTATTTCAATTAGAACTGACAGGCATCTTATACCTGTATAATATGTTTGTCCTTGGCTTTCCACCCTTTTTTCTAGTTGGGGGGGGGGGGATTTACTAATGGTTAGAAAAGCTAACATCGTGTTAAATACCCACTGCAAAGCCTATAGAAATAAAATGGACTCTGCTAAGGTCGTCACATGTGCTAACCATTAAAAAATGATCCCTACTAATAAGCATCAATATAATATTTATAAAATATTATATTAGTGTTTATATATATTATATGGAGGGAAATTTGATAGATGGTGCTCGAAAATGGGCACCCAAAAAGAATTGGCGCTAAGCGCTATTCCATAAGGGGTGTGTGCATCTTTTGGTAACAGTGGTTAGTGTATCTGGGTTTTAAAAAGGTTTGGACAAATTCCTGGAGGAAAAGTCCATAGTCTGCTTTTGAAGCAGACATGGTAAGCAACTACTTTACCCTGGGATTTGTAGTATGGAATGTTGCCACGATTTGGATTTCTGCAGGTACCTGTGACCTGACTTGGGCCACTGTTGGAAAACAGGATTCTGGGCTACATGGACCATTGGTCTGACCCAGTATGGCTACTCTTATGTTCTTATGATTCCAGCACCAGACTTAACGCCTGCTGAAAAAAACTGGTGTAAATGCTGACACCCAAGTTAGGCACACTGAGGCATTATTCTATAACTATGCACGTAACTTTTCACAACACCCTTGACATGCCTGTGGCCATGTCCCCTTTCGAATTACACGCTAGAGTTAGGTGCCATGCCTTATAGACTACTGCACAGTCAGATGCACATGCAAATTGTAATAATTAACATCAATAATTTGTTGGTTAGTACCCAATTATTGTTAGTTAAGGGCTATTATTCAATTAATTTGCCTGTGTATCTTGGACAAACACCCAACACAGCATCTGGGGGGACTATGCCTTTTCTGCCCAGGTGTTTTGTTATATAACATTTTTCACAATCATTTTATCTGAATCTGTTTCTGTCCACTCTAGCCTCACCATCTCTCCTCCTGTTCACAGCACAGAGTCTAGGAAGGGAGGAGCTGGACCATGGAGCAGATGACAGATTTCTATTGCCTTAGATTTGGAGAGCTCTGGCCAATAGGATCACTGGGCACAGCCCTGTCTACTCATGCCACAGTGAGCCCCTGCTGGTTGCCCTCAAAACTGCTGCACGCTAGGTGATTGCTAGTCTACCTGATAGAAGGAGCCAAGCCTGGATAAGCCTGCTGCACCTGATAATTCAGAAGAAAATGCATACTGTTATTGTAGGAAAATTTTACCTTCTGCTATGGAACATTTTCATCCAATCTCTTCACTGTTCAGTTCTTTCACTGAAGTAACCAAAGGATTGGCCTTGATCTCCTATCCAGCTTATAATCGAACGAGAAAAACGCCCAAGTTCCGACCCTAAATCGGGAGATGGGCGTTTATCTCACAAAAACGAATAAAGCGGTATAATCGAAGCCGATTTTGGACGTTTTCAACAGCACTCCGTCGCGGATGCGGACAAAGTTGATGGGGCGTGTCAGAGGTGTGGCGAAGGCGGAACTGGGGCGTGGTTATCTGCCGAACAGAGATGGGCGCATTTCACAGATAATGGGACAAAAAGTATGCGTTTTTAGCTAGAATTTAGGGCACTTTTCCTGGACCCTGTTTTTTCACGAATAAGGCCCCAAAAAGTGCCCTAAATGACCAGATGACCACTGGAGGGAATCGGGGATGACCTCCCCTGACTCCCCCAGTGGTCATAAACCCCCTCCCACCACAAAAAATGATGTTCACAACTTTTTATTTTGACCCTCAAATGTCATACCCCACCTCCCTGGCAGCAGTATGCAGGTCCCTGGAGCAGGTGTTAGGGGGGCAGTGGACTTCAGGCAGGTGGACCCAGGCCCATCCCCCCCCTACCTGTTACAATTGTGCTGCTTAATGCTTAGTCGTCCAACCCCCCGAAACCCACTGTACCCACATGTAGGTGCCCCCCTTCACTCCTAGGGCTATAGTAATGGTGTAGACTTGTGGGCAGTGGTTTTGAGGGGGATTTGGGGGCTCTACACACAAGGGAAGGGTGCTATGCACCTGGGAGCTCTTTTACCTTTTGTTCTGTTTTTGTAAAAGTGCCCCTAGGGTGCCTGGTTGGTGTCCTGGCATGTTAGGGGGACCAGTGCACTACGATCCTGGCCCCTCCCACGAACAAATGCCTTGGATTTATTCGTTTTTGAGCTGGGCGATTCATTGTCCATTATCGCTGAAAAGCAAGAACGCCCAGCTCACAACTTGGCGAAATAACAACATGGACGTCTAATTTTTTCGAAAATACGCTTGGGTCCGCCCCTTCACGGACCCGTTCTCGGAGATAAACGCCATGGAGATAGGCGTTTCTGTTCGATTATGCCCCTCTATATATACTCAGCAACACATGCTATAGTAAATCATAATTGCTTAGTGAATATATCGCATTGTAAAAAAATCTTATAAGAACATTTGATTGGTCCTGTGAGCAAACAACTCACTTTTTCATGCCCACAATTAATTTATTTTTTCCCACATATTCTTGATTGCCAAATCCAGACCACATGCATTTTAATTTGGGTGAAGGAGTGATTCTTTTGGTTTTAATATGATGGGCATTAGACGTCTTCCGACATCTACCAAAGGGTTCAGCAGAATACCTGCAAATCTCATTTTACATTAGGAAACTCAGCCCGCAAGAGGTTCTGCTTTCACTATTCTAAGCCATAAACTCAAGCTGCAGCTGTTCCATTGATTAGAACACTGCTTCAGTAAAGCATTGGTGTGCATTGATTGCAATGTGGTTCACTGATTTACTGACTATGCATGTAGATTGAAACTATCCTTAAAGAAATTGCAACAGATGTTTATGGTTAGTGGAAAACAGCCTCAGTACATCCTTCATTCTTTATTAATATGATTCTGGGCTGCAAGCTGCACTAAGAGTTTTGATAATCGTTTTTTCAGCATTCTGTTATCAACAAACGCAGAAGACCAAGAATGGTTGTTTGTCCACTGTAACAATGTCACTTGCTGAGGTGCCTTGTACATGTACTATTGTGTGTTATGTTTATTAAAAATTTGCAGATTGCTTTTTTTAATGTATAAATCAAAACATGTACAATATAAAAATATAAGCAGTAATAGAAAAAGGAATGCCATAAATTTATAGGAAAGGAGCACAAACATAGTAAATGGCAATCATACTACTGTACACTGAATTGACACCTGCCCATTCATTAAATTAACAGGGGGCCCTTTTACTAAGGCACACCGAAAAATAGCTTGCACTGGTGTAGGCATGTGTTTGGGTGCGCATAGGTCCATTTTTCAGCGCACCTGGAAAAAAAGGCCATTTTTTGTGGCCAAAAATGGATGTGCAAGCAAAATTAAAACCGCCGCACGTCCATTTTCGGTCTGAGACCTTACCCGCCGCCCATTGACTTAGCGGTAAGGTCTCATGGGCAGTAATCGTCAGTGCACATAAACTGCTGATTACCGCTGGGTAGCACCACACGGTAGCAAATAGAAAATATTTTTCTACTCCGTGTTTTGGACATGCGTCAAAAATGGAATTACCGCCCAGGATACGTGCTAGCCGCGTGGTATTTCCAATTTGACGCATGTTGGACACGCATAGATGCCTACACACCTTTGTAAACGTGCCCTCAAGAATATGCTTGGTGAACAGATAAGTCTTTAAATTAACCTTACATATTTTAAGTGAAGGTTCAGACCTAATACTCAGTGGAATGCTATTCCAAAGGAGAGCAGAAATAAAATAGACAGCCATTCTTGCGTGTTACCTTCCAATAAGCTTGTCTTGGACTCAGTAAAACAAGTCTATGGTCATTATAAAGTGAAGACATTGCACAGATGTGTAGGGAATAAGTAGTTTTACCAGACAGTCAGAAGACCAGTATGAATTACTTTTTTTTAAAAGTAAGAATTTGGAACTGAATTCTCAAATGTATAGGGAGCCAGTATAGTTTTTGCAGAAGTGGAGTAACGTGATCCCATGCTAGCAGAACACAGCATATGGGCTGCAGTGTTTGAAGCACCTGCAATCTTTTATTTCTAAGCTAGGAATACCAGCGTAAATAATGTCACACTAATCCAAACGAAGTCACAAATGGATGAAATAAGGTGAGCAAATGTCTCTAACAGATTTTCTTTAAGGGTGGAGAACCCAGCCTCAAGACTGAGGATATGTGGCTCGAGAAACTTAATTTAGAATCCAGGGTGACTCCCAAATACTTAAACTTGATTAACTGGCTGAATCAGGATACCAAATAAAACAGGTATTATGGGAGGAATAGATGCATGGCCAGTAATCCAATAAGCCATTGTCTTTTGTGGGTTTAATACCATGTGTGTTCCTTGAGCCATTAGGATACATTTATCTAAACATTTTGAAATGGAGTAAGATCAAATTAAGGCTAGTAGTGTAATGAATAATAAACATGGCATCAGCATAGAAATAAGTACTCAACCCAGATGCTTGAATCAGTGTAACACGTAAATTCAAGTACATGTTGGGGAGAGGATGGAGCCTTGTGGTACTGCACAAGACAAGGCATATGAATCTGACTGGATGCCCAAAGTTAGAACTCTGAATGACTGATTTTGGAGAAATGACGCAAACCATTTCAGGATAGTACGAGAGACGCTGCAGAAGAAAATTCATGATCAAGTACATCAAACGCCTTGGACAGATCTAAAGATACTGCTAGCGCAATGTAGCCTTTGTCTAATTTTTTGATACACTTCACTGAATTGGGAAGCTAACACTGTTTCTGTACTAAAGCCAATTCTACAACCACACTGCCGAGGGTGCCAAATTCATGTTGCTTCTACATGAGTTTGTAGTTGGTGAAAAAAACAATATTTTCAATCAATTTAGCCCAAAGATTGGACAATAGCTTGCTGGAATCAGAGGATCAAGAGATGAACTACTGATAAACCACTGTGATTTTGCATTATACACTTTCAATTTCGTTATGTGATTCTGGGGACCTTCATATTCATCATTCCTGCATTTGTGAATTTTAAGTTGTGCTGTTATACTACTGTCTGCTTATTCAACTTGTTGTACATCACTTTGGGAGAATTTCTTTCAAAAAGTTGGCAATAGATCCTATTGAATAAATTGTACTGGAAGACTTCAGTTGCATCTGCAAACTACACTGAACACTAGTAGGCAGGACTAGGCAGTTGCCTAGATGACAGTTTCTTGGGGGCAACAAAGAGCGGCTGCAGTCTAGGCAAAATACATTCTGACAGCCACACAAAATCAAAGAACTATCAGCACAAACCTACAGGAATGACAGACAATTAAAAATAGATTATCTTTCCCCTATATACAATTTTTGGAAATTGTCTTCATTGAGGGTAATTTATAAGGAGACACCTAATTTAACAAGGGCAAGCAGACATCTACAGAGGCACTAAAGATTCATAGGCACTATGTTTCAAAATAGTAATGCCTGACATTTAGTGGTCTATTGGAAGTACCAGTAGGGTCAATCTGCCAATAAGAGAGTGCCCCCTTAGATGGCAGGCTGACCCCTTTTAGCATATTCCAATATAGTGCTAGAGGTCAGGTGCCACCATTTTGAAACACAGCATTATCTGAAGCAAGTGGGGGACTGCTTTCTGCTCTTCAAGGATTTTCTGACTATATGGGTGAGACGGGGTCCAGGAAAAGCAGGACTCGTTACAAGAATCAAGTCCAGAAAGACAAGGTGTTGGAAAAAGCAAATAACAAGAAAGAGTATGACTAACCACCAAACCCATAAAGCTTATAAAAATAATTTAATAAATGAGCAATCATAAGTGCAACATAAATTCTTAAGGCAAACATTTAACCTGACATGGCCATGTTTCTGTGATGAAGTATCCTATTCTAGTTTTGTCATTTCTACTTACTAAGTGTGCAATAATCATTATTTAATTTTTTTTTAGGGATGTATCAGGAGTGAAGAGTGGGTACTCCTGCACTAACCAGTTTAATGCAGTTACATTATCATGCACAAATTGGTTAGTGCATGGTTAATGCAGGAGCCTATACTGTCTCCACAATAGGTGACAGTAAGTGCTCCCCTCGGTTATTTTTGTAAATGGCTGCACCTTATGCTAACATTAGTGCATGGTCATATACTGAAAAAATGGAAAAAATAGCCCTTTTTCTCAGTCATAGAAAAAATGGACTAAGCGTGTGGGAAGATTCACATAAGGGTGCGCTAAGGCCATTTTTTTTACTGCAACTTAGTAAAAGAACCCTTTTGTTAGCAAACTGATTTTTAAACCATCTATTAAGATTAAAAAGATAAAATGAACTTGCTGCTAAGGCAATTTAGAAAAGAAGGAATAGCTTAATGTTTAGAGCAGTGGGCGGGGAACAGGAAGAACCCAAGTTCAAATCCTACTGCAGCTCTATGTAGCCTTGTGAAAATCACTTAACCTTAGACCTGAGCTGGGTAGGTTCTGGCCGCAATGCCAGTCCAGGTAATATCCCTCTATGTAAAACAGCAATAACACAAGGGCACTCTGATAGAACATTTGATTTGAATTTTTAAAAAAAGTTTAAACCCCGGATACTCATTAACGTCAACTACAAATTTTATCCAGCTATGACGTTGGAACACCATCTGTCTTGAGGAAAAGGCAGAATGCTATCTCGAGAAAGGTATCTCTTACAAAGCAATGGGTCTGTATTTTTAGTACAGTAGCACTAATCAAATTATTTAACAATAAGGGGCCCTTTCCCTAAAGTACTGTCCATGAGTGGTTTGACATTCATTAATAGCTAAAGCCTACATGGTACATTTAGTAGCATGCGGTAAGTACGCTTTTAAGGGCCACGTTTTGGAGGGGGGACGAACTGACGGGGCATGGGTCAAGAATGGGCTATGGACAGTGTTTGGCATTTGATGTGCTTTACTTACACATGCTAAACATGTAGTTAGAACAAGACTACCTATCACCCTCCTAAATAAGGAACACTATCTCCCAAATTCTATAAAATGGTGCCCAAAGTTATAGAATAGGCCAGTACGCATATAACATACCCTCCTATTTACAATGCCGCACTAGTGGCTGCCGCACGGCAATACAGACACAACCCATTCAAAGTGAAAGCAATATGTCCTAGGGAGCTGTATGTCCTAGGAGGTGAGAAACTAATATGCACAGAAGGGGAAAGGGACCTTGATATGATGGTATCCGAGGACCTTAAAGTGAAAACACAATGTGACAAAGCGGTGGCCATAGCCAGAAGGATGCTAGGCTGCACTGAGAGAGGAGTAACCAGCAGAACCAAAGGAGGTGTTGATGCCTCTGTAGAAGTCGTTGGTGAGGCCCTACTTGGAGTATTGTGCTCAGTTTTGGAGGCCATATCTTGCTAAGGATATAAAAAAGCTAGAAGCGGTCCAGAGGAAGGTGACAAAAATGATATGGTGAGAGGGGGGAACAACGCTGCACCCCAGGGGTGCACAGTGGCAATCTGCCCTGGGTGGCAGCCGACCAAGAAACATCACTGCTACACGGTCCATCAATATGCCGAACAAAGTGGCCAGAGTTGAATCTGGAAATCTGCACAGGTTCACTTCTTAATAATTAACACTAGTATATGTGAA
This sequence comes from Microcaecilia unicolor, assembly GCF_901765095.1. Classification (NCBI taxonomy): domain Eukaryota; kingdom Metazoa; phylum Chordata; class Amphibia; order Gymnophiona; family Siphonopidae; genus Microcaecilia; species Microcaecilia unicolor. The sequence goes on from NC_044031.1 coordinate 430,898,537, forward strand.
GGCGTTACCATGTAACTTTGTAAGTTAAGTGCTTTGAAAATGCACCTCCAAATCTCTAATCTACCTGCTATTTTTGGGACACAGACCATAGAAATCTGCCCAGCATTGGTCTTACTTCCCAGCCTTTGAAGCTGCTGTCATTCCAGCTAAGAGACCATTTCAGTTTTGCTTTAATTGGATTCCATCCTTTTCCTATATATTGATCCTCAGTGTTTCTCCCATGCATTCTCGAATGCCGTCACCATTTTTGTCTTCACAACCTCCCCCAGGAGGACATTCTAGGCACCCCCCCACACTTTTTGTGTTAAAGTATTTCCTGAAGTTGCTCCCAAGTCTCCCACACTGCAACCTCAACTCATGAGCTCTAGTTCTACCACTTCCCTATCTCTGAATGAGATTAGTTTGCTTATTAAACCTTTTCAGTATGTAAATGCCTGTATCATTCCCCCCCCCCCCCATTCCTCTTTTCCTCTAGGGTATACATATTAACGTCTTCGACTTTCTTCTCATATTTGGCACAATCCCTATATCATTGTTTTCACCTTCCTCTGAACCGCCTTAGTGAGATATGGCCTCAAAATTGAACACAATAGTCCAATGGGGCCACATCAATGACTTGTACAGGGACATTAATACACCTTTCTTCTACTAGCTATGCCATTCTCTATACAGCTTAGCCTCCTTCTGGATATGTCCACCACTTTGTCACATTTGTAATGTTGCCTTAAGATCCTCTGACACCCTAAGGTCCCTCTCCCAGTCTGTACTTTTTAGCCTCTCACCCCCTAGCAAATATAACTGTTTTGAGGAATATGTAGATCCTGACTCCTGATAACGCCATAGTGGCGAACATGGACCATGTAGAGTGCAAGACATGAGATATATATGAGTCAATCTGTCTTCACTGACCAGCAGTGAGATTGGCACCGTTTGTGCTTATATTTATGCTCGATAAACTGTGGATATTGGACATTGAAGTTTCCTGGAGCCACATTGGGACTGATAGTTTGGTTACTGTGATGTACTTGGATTATTAGCAACTGAAAGATTTGCTTCAGTTTGTGGAACATCAGTACAGCATAAGTACAGTATTGCTCCGAATTTTTCATCGGGACCTTAGACTGGCCATTTGAAATGGACTTTTTTTTTCAGTTAGCAAGCTATTAAATATGAGATAAGTATACACACCTCTTCTGCATCTATATTAGAGGGAGGGTGCTATCAGCTGTTGCAATGTTGAGCCAAGGTTGATAAGAAATATTAGGTAGTATTTTTATAGAAGTTAGTGTGATATATAATAAGAGTGTTTTGGTAATTTATGGCCTTGTATGAAGTATTTTTTAATAATAGATCATTTTGTTATTATTTGAACCTTAGTATTTGAACTTACATATTCATAAGGAGAGAGATGTCATGGGAGATTAAAAGTGTCCCTTCCTTGCAAGAACAGGAAGAGCATTCTGGATCTTCGAATCAGAGAAGTGTCATCCAGAGTAATCCTTTCCTGAAGTTACTATTGAGGAAACTACACTTCTCCTTTCTTCCTCAAAATGTACCACCTGTTCTCTGATCCCATTCCCACCCACCTTCTTAATGCCATCTCTCCTGCTCTTATTCCTTTTATCTGTCACATTCTCAACACTCTCACTTTCCACTGCGACTGTCCCCTGCTGCCTTTAAACATGCTGTGGTCACACCTCTCCTTAAGAAGCCTTCACTCGACCCTACTTGTCCCTCTAATTACCGACCATCTCCCTCCTTCCTTTTCTCTCCAAATTACTTGAGCGTGCTGTTCACCGCCGCTGCCTTGATTTTCTCTCCTCACATGCTATTCTTGACCCACTACAATCTGGTTTTCGCCCTCTCCACTCAACCGAAACTGCGCTTACTAAAGTCTCCAATGACCTATTACTGCCTAAATCCAGAGGTCAATATTCCATCCTCATTCTTCTTGATCTTTCCGCTGCTTTTGACACTGTCGATCACAGCATACTTCTCAATACCCTGTCCTCACTTGGATTCCAGGGCTCTGTCCTTTCCTGGTTCTCTTCCTACCTCTCCCTCCGCACCTTTAGTGTTCACTCTGGTGGATCCTCTTCTACTTCTATCCCTCTGCCTGTCGGCGTACCTCAGGGTTCTGTTCTTGGTCCCCTCCTCTTTTCTATCTACACTTCTTCCCTTGGTTCATTAATCTCATCCCATGGCTTTTCCTACCATCTCTATGCTGATGACTCCCAAATCTACCTTTCTACCCCTGATATCTCACCTTGCATCCAAACCAAAGTTTCAGCGTGCTTGTCTGACATTGCTGTCTGGATGTCTCAACGCCACCTGAAATTAAATATGACCAAAACCGAGCTTCTCATTTCCCCCCCCAAAACCCACCTCCCCGCTCCCCCCGTTTTCTATTCTGTTGATGCTCTCTCATTCTCCCTGTCTCCTCAGCTCGAAACCTTGGGGTCATCTTTGACTCTTCTCTCTCTTTCTCTGCTCATATCCAGCAGATTGCCAAGACCTGTCGTTTCTTTCTTTACAACATCCGTAAAATCCGCCCCTTTCTTTCCGAGCACTCTACCAAAACCCTCATCCACACCCTTGTCACCTCTCGTTAGACTACTGCAATCTGCTTCTTGCTGGCCTCCCACTTAGTCACCTCTCCCCTCTCCAGTCGGTTCAAAACTCTGCTGCCCGTCTCATCTTCCGCCAGGGTCGCTTTACTCATACTACCCCTCTCCTCAAGACCCTTCACTGGCTCCCTATCCGTTTTCGCATCCTGTTCAAACTTCTTCTACTAACCTATAAATGTACTCACTCTGCTGCTCCCCAGTATCTCTCCACACTCGTCCTTCCCTACACCCCTTCCCGTGCACTCCGCTCCATGGATAAATCCTTCTTATCTGTTCCCTTCTCCACTACTGCCAACTCCAGACTTCGCGCCTTCTGTCTCGCTGCACCCTACGCCTGGAATAAACTTCCTGAGCCCCTACGTCTTGCCCCATCCTTGGCCACCTTTAAATCTAGACTGAAAGCCCACCTCTTTAACATTGCTTTTGACTCATAACCACTTGTAACCACTCACCTCCACCTACCCTCCTCGCTTCCTTCCCGTTCACATTAATTGATTTGATTTGCTTACTTTATTATTTTTGTCCTATTAGATTGTAAGCTCTTTGAGCAGGGACTGTCTTTCTTCTATGTTTGTGCAGCGCTGCGTATTGCCTTGTAGCGCTATAGAAATGCTAAATAGTAGTAGTAGTAGGGTAGTAGAAAGCCCCACTAGTAAGTGTCTCACAAAAAGTGGGTGGAAGTATAGAGCCTGAGTGAAAGGAGGGGACAGGGGTCTACCTTCATTTCTAAAGAAGGGGTCACAGATGTAGTGGGAAGTATATCTAGTTTCCCACTAAGGGACCCATCCAGACCGTCATCCTCTAACTCACATACCAAGGGGGAAGAGGAGGAGGGACGGCCTAGGAGTGGGATCTGCTCCCATGGGAGAGGAGTGAGAAGAAAAGAAGGGGTTTACGTCTGAGCCACAGCTAGACTACAAAGAGAGAATAGAGGGCAATTCTATAAAGAGAGTGTTTACATTTAGGAGTCATATAAGCCTTTGCCGTAGTGTGCAAACATAGGTGTATATATGCCAAGTAAGCTGCTTACATATTATTCTATAAACTATGTGTGTATCCCCAATAGCACATAAAGTGGAAGGTGGGTGTTTAGATGAGGGGGACATGGGCAAGGCTCTCACACTTGTAACTTACAGGATGCTATAAGTTGTGTGTGTATCTGCTGCACTATAGGCACTCACAGTTACCTCAGCTCTATTAAGCATGTATATACCAGGATATTCAAGTATTCTATAAAAGAAAGTAGTTACCTACTTTCCTCTATAGAATAGGTTCCTATCAAAAGCCCTCTGGACTTCTAATTCTCAGCACCCTGTTATAGAATTGCTTCCAGCAAGCTACAAGTAGAACAGAGGGATCAACCAGGAGGATCACATCTATAAGAGAAGTAAGGACTGTGTAGCTACAGCCAATGCAGGTAGTTAATGTACACGATGGAGAACTTGTGTGATAGGAGGTAGGATCCAAGCCAGGTACATCCCAGTGGCATAGCTACGTGGGCCACGGGGGCATGGGCCCCCACAGATTACGCCCTGACCCCCTCTACATTTGACCCCCCCGCCCGCCCCCACCCCGCCACCGCATCAGGTACCTTGTTTGCTGGTGGGGGTCCCCAATCCATGCCAGCCGAAGAGTCTTCTTCAGCGCCAGTCGACTCCGGTGCCTTCGTGGTGTGATCATCTGTTTCTGACGCCTTACGACCTGCATGGGGCTACATGCACGGTGTAGGACGTAAGGCATCAGAAACAGATGATCACACCATGAAGGTGCCGGAGTCGACAGGCATTGAAGAAGACTCTGGCTGGCGGGGATTGGGGACCCCCGCCAGCAAACAAGGTACCTGATGAGGCGGCGGGGTGGGGCAGGCAGCGGCAGGGGGGGTTGCGGTTGCAGCGGCGGGGGGGGTGTCCAAAGTTGCGGGGGGGGGGGGTCGGCGGCAGGGGGAGGCAGCTAAACAGTGCCCCCCACCATGGGCTCTGGCCCCCCCTCCTGCTGAGGTCTGGCTACGCCCCTGGTACATCCTCTCCTTTGAGTTTCAGGAAAATGGGAGAAGGGACTTACATGCAGAGAGAGAGAGAGAGAAAGGAGCAGCATGGAGTATATTGTATGCCTCATATTTCAAAGCACTGAAAGTCTTGGACAAGGAGGAGAACAAGGTTGCCATTATCCATCGCCCCTTAAGGAGCACTTACAGAGTAGCAAGGATGGCATTAGATCCATCCAAAGGAAAAGGGAGAAGACCTAGAGAAGTGAGAGAGCAGGAGTGGTAGTATCACAAAGGAGACCAACGGACATTAATAGTGTGAGCAAGTTCAATACTTTCTGACTTTGCTTTTTGGATTATCTCCCAGACAGTGGCGTACCTAGGGTAGTTGACACCCGGGGCCGGTCATTTTTTAACACCCCCCCCCCCCCCCACCACCAAAAAAAATCCAGTACTAGGCATGCCGAGAATACAAAACACTCAGGACCTTTAGAGCAATTCTACCATACCATAAGCAGTCATTTCTACGAGTCACACAAGGAAAAGGAAAGCATGTTAAACACTACAGTGAGCACTAGAACATCAATTCACCTATTCTAAAACGAAACCAGACAGAATAGTACAGATCGTAGATCCTGCACAGTCAATGCCAACTGAAAGCCATGTCTTTTTCACAAACACAGATACACCCTAATCCACTATAGGATAAGTAATCATAAACTTTCTATTTAGACAAAAATTAAACTGAACCCCCGATGCCAGACTCTGTATACAATGCAACACCACAGAAACAGAAACTGTCCCCTAGTACTGTGCAAAATATAAAGACAGCAGATGTAAATTTGAAAAAAACTAACAAATATCACCACTTTACAAATTAACAAATAGAAATAAAACAAATATAGAAAGTAAAATAATACCATTTTATTGGACTAATACATTTAGCTTTCAGAGGCCAAAACCTCTGTCCTCGGGTCAGTACAGTATAGTGCTGTTACAGTATCTTATCCTGACCTGAGGAAGGGGGTTTTGTTCTCTGAAAGTTAGTCAAAATGTATTAAAATTAGTCCAATACAAAGATTACCTTGTTTACATGTTCTATTATAAACATTTATTAACACAGCTACAATACTACTTTATCCTAAAGCAAAAAACAAAAATATATATTTTATTTACAGTTTGTTGTCTCTGGTTTCTGCTTTCCTCATCTTCTTTTCACCATCTTCCTTCCATCCAGCATCTGTCTTCGTTCTCTGCCATCCAGTGTCAGCCCTCTCTGCTGTCTCCTCCATCCAATGTCTGCCCTCTCTCCCTGCCCCTTCCATCCACATCTGCCCTCTATCTCTGCCCCTTCCATTCACTGTCTGCCCTTTCCCTTCCATCCACTCCACTGTCATCCCTTTCTCTCTGCCCCTTCAATCCACCATTTGCCCTCCCTCTCCCATCCATCCAGGTCTGCCCTCCCTCTCGCTCCCCCTTCCATCTAGGATCTGTCCCCTCTCTCTCTGCCCCTTTTTTCAGCCCCCAGTTCCAGCCCTTCTCCCTCTGAACACCCCTCACCCCAGTCCCCTTCTCCCCTCCCCTTCTCCTGTCTGTGACCCCCACCCCAGTCCTCTTCTCCCCTCTGAACACCCCCACCCCAGTCCCCTTCTCCCCTCCCCTTCTCCTGTCTGAGACCCCCACCCCAGTCCCCTTCTCCCTCCCCGTCTCCCATCTGAGATCCCCAACCCAGTCCCCTTCTCCCCTCCCCCTCCCCTGTCTGAGATCCCCACCCCAGTCCCCTTCTCCCCTCCCCTGTCTGAGATCCCCACCCCAGTCCCCTTCTCCCCTCCCCTTTTCCCCTCTGAACACCCCCACCCCAGTCCCCTTCTCCCCTCCCCGTCTCCCATCTGAGATCCCCAACCCAGTCCCCTTCTCCCCTCCCCGTCTGAGATCCCCACCCCAGTCCCCTTCTCCCCTCCCCTTTTCCCTCTGAACACCCCCACCCCAGTCCCCCTTATCCCTCCCCTTCTCCCATCTGAGATCCCCACTCCAGTCCCCTTCTCCCCTCCCCCTCCCCTGTCTGAGACCCCCACCCCAGTCCCCTTCTCCCCTCCCCTTCTCCTGTCTGTGACCCCCACCCCAGTCCTCTTCTCCCCTCTGAACACCCCCACCCAGTCCCCTTCTCCCCTCCCCTTCTCCTGTCTGAGACCCCCACCCCAGTCCCCTTCTCCCCTCCCCGTCTCCCATCTGAGATCCCCAACCCAGTCCCCTTCTCCCCTCCCCTTTTCCCCTCTGAACACCCCCACCCCAGTCCCCTTCTCCCCTCCCCTTTTCCCCTCTGAACACCCCCACCCCAGTCCCCTTCTCCCCTCCCCTTCCCTTCTCCCGTCTGAGATCCCACTCCAGTCCCCTTCTCCCCTCCCCCTCCCCTGTCTGAGACCCCCACCCCAGTCCCCTTCTCCCCTCCCCTGTCTGAGATCCCCACCCCAGTCCCCTTCTCCCCTCCCCTTTTCCCCTCTGAACACCCCCACCCGAGTCCCTTTCGCCCCTCTCCTTCCCCACCTCAGTCCCGTTCTCACTATTGTCTGAATCGGTGAAGCAGCATCGCAGGCAGCGCCTCGTCTGCCCTGCTGCTTGTAAAAAAATCAAATCTCCTTCTCCTCGTCTTGACGTCGACTCGGGCCTTCCAATCAATCACTATGTCCCGCCCGCCCTCGCGGAATTTACCTTAGAGGAGGGCGGGACATAGTGATTGATTTGAAAGCCCGAGTCGACGTCAAGACGAGAAGAAGGAGATTTGATTTTTTCACAAGCAGGGCAGGCGAGGCGCTGCCTGCGACGCTGCTTCGCCAATTTTTGTTTAAATGAGGCGGCGGGAGTGGAGAACCCCCCACCCACTGGCACCCGGGGCGGACCGCCCCCACCGCCCCCCCTTGGTACGTCACTGCCCCCAGATTCTATATAGCACGACTTAAGTTGAATACACAAATCCAGTCCTATTCTTCACGTCCAGAAACTGTTTAGAGAAGATTCAGATAACCACCAGGGTCTCTATATCTTTGTTCTTTCTGCATGGGAAGAGACTGGCAGAGGAGACTGTAATGTTTTAGCCATAGACAACAAACTTATCCTGTGCACCCACCTCTATGATGACCTTCAGCCCTAACTATCAGAGGACTGGCTCCACCTGTCCACGTGTTCTGTGGGCTAATTAACACATCTGTTAATTTCTAGTAAAACTGAATGATTTTACCTGCTAATAATCTGCACATCACATTGTTGAAGCTGGGTTATTGACTGAAACTGAAAGAACTTGCAGCTTTGAACATAAACATAGTAATATAGCAAGTGATGACAGATAAAGACCAGCATGGTCAATCCTGACTGCCCAGTAAAATGGTTAGGATTGTATCTGTCACTCCATGCATGTTACTCCTGTTCATGCCTCTGTGACTCCATGACTTTGTTTGGGTTTATAACATAGTTCCATGCAGATTACTACCACCTCAACCCCTGCTGCGTTTTGAGTTATAATTGCTGCAGTTTACTCATAGTAACATAGTAACATAGTAGATGATGGCAGAAAAAGACCTGCATGGTCCATCCAGTCTGCCCAAGATAAACTCATGTGTATACCTTACCTTGATTTGTACCTGTCTTTCTCAGGGCACAGACCGTATAAGTCTGCCCAGCAGTTTTTCCCGCCTCCCAACCACCTGTCCCGCCTCCCATCACCGGCTCTGGCACAGACCATATAAGTCTGCCCTCCCCTATTCTCGCCTCCGAACCCCAACCCCTCTTCCCCCCACCTGCTCCGCCACCCAATTTTAGCTAAGCTTCTGAGGATCCATTCCTTCTGCACAGGATTCCTTTATGCATATCCCACGCATGTTTGAATTCCGTTACCGTTTTCATCTCCACCACCTCCTGCGGGAGGGCATTCCAAGCATCCACCACCCTCTCTGTGAAAAAATACTTCCTGACATCTTTCCTGAGTCTGCCCCCCTTCAATCTCATTTCATGTCCTCTCGTTCTACCACCTTCCCATCTCCGGAAAAGATTCGTTTGCGGATTAATACCTTTCAAATATTTAAACGTCTGTATCATATCACCCCTGTTCCTCCTGTCCTCCAGGGTATACATGTTCAGGTCAGCAAGTCTCTCTTCATACGTCTTGGAACGCAAATCCCATACCATTCTCGTAGCTTTTCTTTGCACCGCTTCCATTTTTTTGACATCCATTTTTTTGACATACTCCACCATGCCTTTCTTTAAGATTGTAACTGTTCATTCCTGCAGGTTAACCCCACTTCTATCCCATGCCTTTTATGAACTGCAAAAAGTCTTTTAACTTTTGCTTTGAGTGGAAATGCTATACGCTTGAATTCCATCCTCCTGCCACTTAGAGATCCTCTGTGCTGATTTATGTGGAATGATCTCAAAGGTCATTTGGGTACAGAACCAGGGAAATATGGCAGAATGCAAAAATATTCGTTATAACAATATGCTATATATAGTTGCTGGAAACCTTCTGCACTACAAATGATTTATGGTGTAACATGTGGATGTAGGAAAACATATTACATGCTATATTGGAGAGTACCTGAGGACTGAAATGAAGAAAAGAAGAAAAGAAGCTTTGCAAAACAGAAGACCAAAGAAAAACATCAATAAAAAGCATCATTAAACAATCTTTGTAAGATCTTGGTAAAGACACCAAAGACAGAATCTTCCTTTCCTTCCAAGTAGCTCTGTTTTTACAATAAAGGAAACAAAACACTAATTTAACATGTAAGGGGCCCAAGAGAGCTGTAATCAAACAGAGAACGGCAACAACTGATTCTTTATCTACGAAGGCTGGCCATGCCTACAAAGCTCGCAGAATTCTCCAATGGATTGGTTATGAACAGCATACAGATGCCAGGACTTCCAGACCATTAACAAGCATCTGGTAATGAAAAAGGAAGGCCTTCCAGACACATACCTCATTCGATAAAGTCTGTAGGAATGTTTGTTTTAAAAAAAAGTACAAAAGAAAGGCTTTTCAAGAGAGAACACATTCAACTGCTTACCAATGTCTCACAAAGTGCTATATATTTCTCTATGCTTACATCTCTCCCAAGAGTAACAGGTTACATGTTTGAACCCCATCCTAATCACTCTACAGAGCTGTTTGTCATTAAGTCACCCCACAAATCCTGTGAACTGCAGTTCAGTATGTTTTTATGTAGCCTGGGTGAAGGTCGGATCAAGTGATTGGCAATCTCTGGTAATAATCTTTTTCTTCTGGTGTGGTAAAGCAACTTTTATACTAGTGATTTCAGATTGAACTTTGGAGTAGCAATTGGACAATCAAACAGGAAATGTAAATATGTCATTTAACAAGGAACATCCACTAACTAGTTTAACTACAGAAGAAGAGTGGAAGCCCTGCCTGAAAAGAACTGTATTTGCCACTAGTGGATTCCTATTTGTACCTTCCATTATCTCCCGCTGAAGGAGGTTAGAAATACCCAGTGGGAGTTTCAGACAGGGGGTACGAACTTGGCTGAGTTTTTTTTTTGTCTTTAGCAAATGGTGATTAGGAAAGTCCTATTTTCTTCTTTTGGGACCTGGGGGGGGGGAGGGGGGAGAGCGAGATATAGAGAGAGAGAGAGAGAGAGAAAGAGACAGAGAGAATCATTGCAGCTTCCCATAATAGTGTTTCTTTTTAAGGCTGTCACTTACTAACAGTTATGAGGGTAAATCTATAACTGGGCACTAAAGTGGGCAGTGCGCCAGTTCTAGAACAGCAGCTACACACATAGGACTAAATTCAGTAAATGGCACCCACATTTGGGCACCAAAAACAGAGTGCTATTCTATGAAAAATGCTCAAAGTTGGCGCCATTTATAGAACAAGAATGTTGAAGAGTCCAGTATTGATGCAAGATATGTATTACTGATCTTGCTAACATGAGGAAAAGACCTCAATACACCCGAACGCCGACTTGAATTCTAGCGTCTTTCACTGGGGTTGTGGTGATCATCATCGGTCTTAAAACCTTGTAGTGTATTTTTTAAATTTTTTGAGTCCGTTTTTATTTATTAAATTTTTGGTCCTTAGTTTTAAAACATATATTTGTTTTTTTAATTATTTGTTTCAGTTTCTTATTGCAAATAACAAATAACTTTCATTTATTATTTATTCCAAAACCACTTATGTTCATCTTATTTCTAAAAGAAAAAAAGTCAAGCTAACACCCTTCAACATTCTTGTCTAATTTGTTTTTTTTAGAGATGCGAAGGGGCATAATCGAACGGAAACGTCTATCTCCTTGGGCGTTTATCTCCGAGAACGGGTCCGTGAAGGGGCGGACCGAAGCGTATTTTCGAAAAACATGGACGTTTATCTTTTTTTGAGCTGGGCGTTTTTGTTTTTCAGCGATAATGGAAACCGAAAGCGCTCAGCTCAAAAACGAATAACTCCAAGACATTTATTTGTGGGAGGGGCCAAGATTTGTAGTGCACTGGTCCCCCTCACATGCCAGGACACCAACCGGGCACCCTAGGGGGCACTTTTACAAAAAAAAAAAAAAAACAAGGTAAAACAGCTCTCAGGTGCATAGCACCCTTCCCTTGGGTGTTGAGCCCCCCAAATCCCCCTCAAAACCCACTGCCCACAAGTCTACACCATTACTATAGCCCTAAGGGGTGAAGGGGGGCACCTACATGTGGGTACAGTGGGTTTGAGGGCGGTTTGGAGGGCTCCCATTTACCAGCACAAGTGTAACAGGTGGGGGGGGGATGGGCCTGGGTCCACCTGCCTGAAGTCCACTGCACCCCCTAATAACTGCTCCAGTGACCTGCATACTGCTGCCAGGGAGGTGGGTATGACATTTGAGGGTGAAAATAAAAAGTTGTGAAACAGCATATTTTGTGGTGGGAGGGGGTTTGTGACCACTGGGGGAGTCAGGGGAGGTCATCCCCGATTCCCTCCAGTGGTCATCTGGTCATCTGGCACTTTTTGGGGCCTTATTCGTGGAAAAACAGGGTCCAGGAAAAGTGCCCTAAATTCTCGCTAAAAACGCATATTTTTTTTCCATTATCGGCGAAAGGCGCCCATCTCTGATCGCCCGATAACCACGCCCCAGTTCCGCCTTCACCACGCCTTCGACACGCCCCCATCAACTTTGTCCGCATCCGCGACGGAGTGCAGTTGAAAACGTCCAAATTTGGCTTTCGATTATACCGCTTTATTAGTTTTTGTGAGATAAACGTCTATCTCCCGATTTGGGTCACAATATAGGCGTTTTTCTATTTCGATTATAAGCAGGATAGTTATTTTTCTCTTTGTTTTTGTTACTGAGCCATTTATAGAACATATAGTGCCGGGATCTGCACCTAACTCTGGGCATAAGGATTTACACCAACTGAAACGTGGTGTAAATCTTTATGCATAACTTAGGCGCAGATCCCTCAAATTCTATAATACTGCACACATCTTTAGTGACCACCCCTGTCCCATTCACGCCCCCTTTTCAGTTAAGAACATAAAAATAGCCATACTGGGTCAGACCAATGGTGCATCTAGCACAGTATCCTGCTTCCATCAGTGGTCAATCCAGGTCACAAGTACCTGACAGGATCCCAGATGATAGCAACATTCCATGCTACCAATCCCAGACAAGCAGTGGCTTCCCCATGTCTCTCAATAACAGACTATGGGCTTTTCCTCCAGGAACTTGTCCAAACCTTTTTTAAACCCAGATATGCTAACTGCTGTTACCACATCCTCTAGCAATAAGTTCCAGAACTTAACTGTTCTTTGAGTGAAAAAATATTTCCTCCTACTTGTTTTAAAAGCATTTCCACGTAATTTCATTGAGCGTCCCCTGGTCTTAGTACTTTTTTGAAACAGTGAAAAATTGATTCACTTCTACCCGTTCTACATGATTCAGGATTCTGTAGACCTCAATCATATCCCCCCTCAGCCATCTGTTTTCCAAGCTGAAGAGCCTTAACCTCTTTAAGCCTTGCCTCACATGAGTGGAGTTCCATCCCCTTTACCATTTTGGTCACTCTTCTTTGAACCTTTTCTAATTCTGCTATATCTTTTTTGAGACATGGCGACCAGAATCGAATGCAATACTCAAGGTGAGGTTATGCCATGGAGTGTAACAGGGGCATTATAATATTCTTGATTTTATTTTGCATTCCTTTCCTAATAATTCCTAGCATCCTTTTTGCTTTTTTGGCCGCCACCACACACTGAGCCGAAGATTTCAGCATATTGTCTACAATGACACCTAGGTCTCTTTCTTGAGTGCTGACTCATAAGGTGGACCCTAGCATATATATCTGCATATATAGTAAATCATATGTCAGATTTTAATGTCAATAAATTTATTATGAAAAGAACTAGCAGATTGGGATGAACAGCAAATAAAGGGGCCCTTTTACAAAGATGCTTAAGGGTCTACATGTATCCAGCGCATGCCAAATCGACATTACTGCCTGGCTACCGCATGCCCTGGGTGGTAATTCTAAATCTGTGCCAAAACCATGCAGTAGAAAATATTTTCTATTTTCTATGGCGTGGTGCTTACCTAGCAGTAAACATCAGTGGGCACGCGCTGCATGCCTACTGCCCAGGTAGCATGTGAGACCTTACCACTAAGTCAATCGGTGACGGTAAGGTCTCAGGCCAAAAATGGACATGCTCTGGTTTTTATTTTGTGCACGTCCATTTTTTGGCTCCTTAAAAAAGGCCCTTTTTCCAGGATGCAGTAGAAACTGGCCCGGCATACGCCCAAATGATGTGCTTGAACTGCCACAGGCCACTTTTTGCCATGGCTTAGTAAAAGGGCCCCATAGTTTGGCTACAGATACAAGAGTGCGGCGAAAATTAATTGGCCATCTGGAATTTACAGTAAAGAATATTGTATGTTTTAATATTATTTGTAAATTGGTTGCTGCCTGCATATATTATTTGTACCAATAGAATGTATAATACAGTGTTTTTTGTTTTGTTTTTTTTGTTTGGGGGGTTTTCTTGGAGAGAGAGCCTGTTGTTAAACATTTATCAACACACCACCGCATCTAGCTGTAAAAAAAAAAACACTAAGAGATATGATTAGTCCAATGAAATAAATGGCGATTGCCATGACGGTATAATGTAAGCCACATTGAGCCTGCAAATTGGTGGGAAAATGTGGGATACAAATGCAACAAATAAATAATCTAAAACTGGAGAACAATTTAAATGAAAGGAGACAGACTGTAACTTGCCTAACCCCCCTCTGCAGTTCCTTCTGTCTTTCCCAGTTTTCTGCCACATGTCTTTTGGGAAACCTGGCAGTGCCACCTTTGTCCAAATGCTTGTCAGTCTATTGCAACATTCCCCTCCTGAGGTAAGGCTGATAGAGTTATAGAATTTGGAAAAGAACCTGTAATAGTTAGAAAATAGACACCTAGGGCACCTGCTATCCAACTAAGTAGGGGTGACTGGGGACATCCATGGTCCTTCAGAGATATTATCTGGATAATCGCTATAGATCACCTCAAAGCTAGCCATATAGCTCCGGGATAGACTTGGGATGGAGTCAGGATTTATCTAGAGACTGGCGATATTTACAGCCTGTATAAAGAAAATTATAACAGACAATGTAGGACAGGAAAAAAAGCTGTCCTAAATTTATCTGTAATCCTAAATTATCAGTATAATGGCACCGATCATCACCATTATCCGGTTATCTCTGTAAAGTCAATGTGTGCATTTTAATATATTTTTATGAACATAAATATGTCAGATGAACAGGAAAAAGTCCAGAAAATAGGAAAAATGGTTAAGTATTCCTAAAAGTTATGACTAACCATTCTCTTCATAGAGGCCCTAATAATAGGCTATTAAATATTATTCAAACCCCTCTACAGGAACTGGCAAGAGAATAAATATTTTCTGCTTAGCTCTGGTTTTTTGTGAGTTTTGAGTATAAACAGTTTTTACAAGATTTTTATGCTATTTCATTGCATTTTTGACATCTGTTTTATTATGAAATCAATATATTCAACAACATCTAAGTTTCTAAATGTAGGTACCTAAATTTGTCCACTATTTTCAGACATACTTAGAAGTCTAAGAGGCTGACATTTAAAGAGTTTAAGCTCCAAACTTTGAGAATGAGGCTCCTAAATTGCCTCTTTGCAAATTTACTAAGCCTGAGTGCTTAAACTTATGCCCCTAGTTTCACTAAGTACCTAGATTTAGGAGTCTTAATGACAAGAGATGGATTCAGGCTAGTAAAAAATGTAAGGGAGTCAGTTCTGATTTTCAGTGCTAGGCTCCTAAATAAACTGCAGCCCAAACTTAAGGGATGTATTCTTTATGCTCCTACAACATAGGAGGTCCCTTTGAAAGGCTCACATCGTATTTGCACATATAAATATAGGGTTCAAATGTGTAATGGCCCAATGCATTTATATGTCTACAGCATGCACAGTTTTCAAACGAACATGTTCTGGGTGTGGTTATATTTTCAATTTTGTAAAGAAAATACTCATCTACCTCATAAAATCTAGACATCAACCCACGGATTCTAATGGTTGCTTAAATTTGAGCGTGATCCCGAGTTGCTTGCAGAACTAAATTAGTTAATGAGCCCTTAGCACTCAGTAATTAGCTGCTAACAATTATTGCCATTAATTGGCACTGATTTGAAGTGTAACTGCTTATGCACGAGTCTATAAAGAACTGTGCCTAAATTCTCTCACATGCAATTGAAAAGGGTGTGGCCAAGTAACAGGCATGGGCAGGTCATGGGCTTTCCCAAAAGTTATGTGCAGTGTTACAGAATTGGGGGAAAGTGCGCCCATCTTGGGTACAAGGATTTACACCTGGTTTCAGTAGGTGTACGTCCTGGCGCCTAATTTTAGTCACAGGAATCAGTGCTATGCACTGTTCTTTAAAGGGTGCTCATCCTGGAACACCTTTAAAGAATGGTGCTGAGCGCAGACTTTTCCCAGCACCGACATTTTCATTTTGCCACACGTCCATTTTTTACAGGTGCGCTGAAAAATGATTCTGTGCGCACCCAAAACATGCGTTTACACTAATGCAGGCCATTTTTCAGTGCGCCTTTGTAAAAGGGCCCCTTGGACCTGGGATTTGTAAGAGTAACCAAGAGGACAACTTTTTAAAAACACCTCAAAAGTCAAAAAAATGTAGTTTTTTTTTTAGCTTGGTTCCTTATTTATTTATTTTAAAATCATTATATACCCTCCTCTTGGCAAAAGCCATTCATGATGGTTTCTAAATAGAAAACAAACAACAATAAATACACAACACAATTTTTTTTTTTAAAAAGAAGTCAACAACCAGCACTCTTGGAAATTAATAAAATGTCAATGCCTTTCTAAAACCAGAAATGGTTGCCATATTTCTCATCTCAATTGGTAAATTATTCCACTCTGTCATAGCCAATTGTCTAAAAGCCCTGCCTCTCCATCGTTTCACTCCTCTTATTAACTCCACCTGGTTGTCCAGTTTTCTAAAATGCAAAATTTACATGTGTAAGACGTGACACTTACACATTAAAACCCAGAATAATGCAACTCCTTGTTTATAACGTGTTCTGCTGTAAGATGGCTGTTCCAAGAGCACGTGCAGCAAGATATACAGTATCCTGTGTCCTTTTGGGGATTTTATAAAAGGCTGCACATTCAGCAAGTAAAATATTCAGGAAATTGTCCACATCCAGACTTGGGCATCCCTTTTCCTATCTAGATGACCTATGCAAATGTGGGCATTATGAGGTCCTTTTGCAGAGTGGCAGTAAGCCTTTACCACTTGCTGTTCTGGGATTACCACTGGCCCAGCGCGGATGCCGGCGGTAGCTCTGCCCCAAGTACACGCCATTTCTAGAGGAAAAAGAAACCCCCCCGGAAATGACTTGCGCGGTGATAACCCGGAGGTAATCGTACATCACCGCATGCTGACTGGTTACCACAGGGTTAGCGTGGGAGCCCTTATTGCCACCTCAAGAGTTCTCTTACCACATGGCCATGTGTGTCTGGGGGCTTTTTTACCCGCTGCGCTAAAAAGGCCCTGGCACATGGGAAAAACGGCCCCCGTCACTAGCACAGGGTCCTTTTTCCTGTAGCTTGGTAAAAGGACCCCTTAGTAACCTAAGGGGTCCCTTTACTAAAACATGCTAACATATTTAGAACACGCTAACCAAGAAGTGTGCATTAAGTGCAATGCAGCCCATATGTATGACATTTAGGGGTTCTATTACCAAGCGTTTTTGCAACGTGCTGAGGCCCTTTTTACCACAGTGGGTAAAAAAGGCTGAAAAAAGAAATGGCCATGTGATAAGATTTCACTTACCGGGCGGCTATGCGGGGGGAGCATTTACCACCACCCACTGAGGTGACGGTAAGGTCTTCCACGCTAAGCCAGCAGTAATCATGTAGTGCGTGGCGCTGCCCGATTACCGCCGGGTTAGCACCTCCAGAAATATTTTTTTGAATATTTCTGTAACCACCTGAAATGCTGAATGCTAGGGGGGGAACTACCACTGGCACCTGCGTTGGGCCGGCAGTAGCTCCAGATCGGCGCGCAGTAAGCCCACTGTGGGCTTGCTGCCACTTTGTAAAAGGGCCCCCTTAGTGCATGCTAATTGTTAGCGTATGCTAAATCTGTTAGCACACCTTAGTAAAAAAAAGGACCCCTAAGTTTGACTGAAAATAGGGGACACATTTAGAAACCTAAGGAGCCCTTTTACTAAGCTAAGTGCTAATGTGTGCTTAATACATGCTAAGGTGTTCTGCATTAGTTTTGCCATCTGAGTGCACTAAGTGCACAGTATTTATTTTTTTCTTATATTTTTCGGGGGAGGGGACGTGTCAGGGGTGAAGAATGGCCATGGAGGCATCATTCAGCCAGTGCGCTGACATTACTGCCAGGCTAAACTGGTTAGCACATCCATGGGCTAATGCTAACATTAGCGCATGGCCAGAAATTCAACAAATGGAAAAATGACTGTTTTATGGTCAGACTAGAAATGGGCTGAGCACACGAGGAAAAGTCTCCCATTAGGACACCCCCATTTACTAGAACAGTTTAGCAAGAGAGCCCCTACGTTACTAAATTTCAGTGCTCAGCTTCCCCCTCTCCCCCTCAATATCACCCTCTACCTTTTCAGCTGAAAATTCACCTACATTTAGAAGCACAAAACTAATGTTACAGCCAAATAATAAATTCATTCTGAAAATACAGATTACCTAACTAGAGGTTTTTTGATTTACGATAATGGTGTCTCTTGCTAAAGTTTAAAACAACTGCTAAAGCTGTATGAACAACATGTTCCTAAACCTGGCTGTGGTAAAAGCATGACTAATGTCCATGTTAGTATAGCACTAATCCCACACACAAACCGTTATTGTACTGTAGCCTTTGACAGGGTTCTTCCCAGATGCAGAACCTACTAGAAGCAGCCAGAAACAAACATCTGACTCATTGTGGTTTACTTTGGTCCAAGCTTACATTACTTTATGTGTCAACCTAAATGTCAGACTTTCTCTCTATTACTGTAACCCCCCTCACCCCCATTTAGCAACCACAGGGATAAATTAGTCTTGTGGCAGATAACATAAGCTAATCTTTAGTAAAAGAACCCCATACGAGTTTAGTCCATGTGAAGGGGCATTTTTGATATGACGTCCAAATAGCGGAAAAAATGTTTATTGGAAAGCATGCAAAAAACCAAGTCCAAAATGGAAGTGGTAAATAAACGTTTTCCAATATTCAAAAGTACACCGAAAAAGCGTTTAATAAAAAGACTCACTGCAAACATCTCCACCAACTGAAAATACACTCTGCAAAACGTGCAATGGCGGTACTGGTCCCCGTGTTAAAAAAATGTCTGCAATAGCAGCACGTTCCCTCCACGTGCAAAACGTGTATATATACCTACTGCACATGGAAGAACGTTCCTCGGTGTGCACAGCAATGTCTCTGCACAGGGAACCAAACTTCTCAGTGAGAGAGTCTGAGCTCCTGGTCCTCCTGTGCCTCAGGAATAGCAGCGAAATATTCAAGCATCACCACTACCTGCCACCACATAATGTCTCCATGAGGGCATGGAGATCCCTAAGGAGCAGCTTGGAAAGGTGAGTGTGAAGCACTGCTCCCCAGGGTCACAGCACCACTCATGTGCCAGCACCATACATAGACAGGGTCAGATATAGTAAGTTCCCTTTGATGTTGCAATACATTTTATTGATTTTCATTATTTATTTATTTGTTACATTTGTATCCCACATTTTCCCACCTATTTGCAGGCTAATGTGGCATACATAGTACCATAAAGGCATTCGCCAAGTCCGGAAAAGAAACAAATACAAGGTGACGTTGTGGTCGAATAAGGTTCTTGTGTTTCCGACGCAATGGGGATCGAGGAGAGGAAAGGGTTATGTAGTGTCCATTACGAGCTTTGGTTTAGCTGTGTTGCAGAGTTCAGGCACTTATGTTGGGTCGGTAGGGTATGCCTTTTTGAACAGGTTGGTTTTTAGTGATTTCCTGAAGTTTAGATGGTCGTAGGTTGTTTTCATGGCTTTTGGCCGTGAAATCAGAATGTCCAGAAATCAAATGGCAAGTAATTATGGGGTCCCCTCCACTAACCACTACATGAGGGGATGCAAGCGACGTGACCACATCATACCATTTTTGCAAAAACTTCATTGGCTACCAGTACAATACAGGGCTAAATTTAAAACTCTATGTCTGATCTTCAAGGCCCTGAAAGGAAATAGCCCCGAGTATCTGAGGAATAGGATGATCCTCCACACACCGCCAAGGACACCAAGGTCCTTCCAAGGACTTTCACTAACTACACCCTATCCAAAAGACATTACACGATGTGATACCCGCAAGGAAGCCTTCTCCAGAGTAGCCCCCACACTCTGGAATGCACTGCCTGAAAGGCTCCGCTTAACACAAGACTACCTCTACTTCAGGAAGCAGGTGAAAGCTTGGCTCTTCAACCAAGCCTTTAATGGAAGAAGTAACTAACTTGTTAGTCTCACTCACACACATAATGATTGACTCGGGCTGCACATACTGCAGCGGGACATGTTTATCCACTCCTACCCTAGCTGAGATAATATTTAACCATCTCTCTGACCTCACGTGCAACTTTCTTCAAATCAATCACCTTACTTTCTAATTCTTTCTATTTTCTTACTCATCTATATATTACAACTTTGCCTTACCCCTCACTACCAATTATAATGTTCTAGTACACGTATAGTGTTGCCATTGCAAGTAGTATACCATGCCATACTTTGTATTGTTGTTTGAATATTTTGACTGCTCCAATTGCCTACTGCTCATGTTTGATCTATTCTTACTATACAACACCTCGAGTGAATTCCTTCAAAAAAGCAGTAAATAAATCCTAATAATAATAATAATAATAATATATCTGGACCCCCTAACCCCACCCCCCTGACTCAGCATTCTGTCCCACCCTACATACTGATGGAAACGTTGACAGCAGCTCACAAAGGTATATGCAGCCACCCAAATGCACATCTGCTTTACCCCACTGCCCATCTCCACCTCTCAGTAACAATGCACATACTCCACAGAAAGGCCACCAGGCCACCATGCCATCCTCTGTTCCTATGGCCACCTCAACTAACTCGCACCTGTGCCTGTGTACTGCATACCTACCCCCTCAGCATCCCCCCCCCAAACAAATCTAGCTGTTGCCATCTGTCACAGACTATGTGAGGAGTACTGCATAATATGTCATTAACAATTATGTATGTGACGCCAAGAAGCCTTGTCTCCATCAACTTTTGTTTTTCTGACGATATAGCATCGACCATCAACTTGAGGCACCAGTACAGATGGCTACACCGGGAAGACCCATGCCTCATCCAGCGCATGAGGGAGTGCCTCAGGACCCAGTGTAACTACCACAGACATTGCATCCCTATAACAGCACTGTCCTGGATCAAAGCCTGAGTACTCAGTTGTCTTAATTACAGTGTGCTCATAATCCCTATATCTACTAGAATGTGTTGCAGCCAACCCCAAACCTATGAGATGACATGGAAAGGAAGGAGGGAAGGGATTTGGACAGCATTCACCTGCTGTGCCAAATAGAAAAGTGGCCTGCATGTCACACACACACCTACCTAGCACATTGCAGCAGCTATGGCAGGGTAAAGAAAACAGTAACCAGAAACACCTACAATGGGAATCACACCTATTTCCCCCATATTAAGGAACCGCAGACCTAACCTCTTTGCGACACTTGTACCTGACAAAGGAGGGATCAAGGAGGACAGAACACTGGCCATAGAGTGCTGTGAGAACACAAGTTGCCACCCAAATGGATGGCCTCTCCTGGCCCAAAGCCCATACTGATTGAATATACCATTGTGAGGTCCAAAGGTAGGTATGCTGCCCTATGAAACATCCCTCAAGGCCAAAGCTGGGGGCCCTTGAAACCTCTACATGATACTTGGACACAAACCCCTCCTCAGGAAAACTATCACCTATATGTATTCCTTTCCCCCCTCCTGGTTCCAACAAGATCATGGCCATGAGTCATGGGGTGATGTACAGACACTGGCATCAGTGAGGGCCTCAAAACCAGTTAGGATAATTACATCACAGATAGATACCCTTAAACTTAGGATTTCCACCATGCAGTATGTACAGTGGTGGAAATAAGTATTTGATCCCTTGCTGATTTTGTAAGTTTGCCCACTGACAAAGACATGAGCAGCCCATAATTGAAGGGTAGGTTATTGGTAACAGTGAGAGATAGCACATCACAAATTAAATCCGGAAAATCACATTGTGGAAAGTATATGAATTTATTTGCATTCTGCAGAGGGAAATAAGTATTTGATCCCCCACCAACCAGTAAGAGATCTGGCCCCTACAGACCAGGTAGATGCTCCAAATCAACTCGTTACCT
Source organism: Microcaecilia unicolor (assembly GCF_901765095.1). Lineage (NCBI taxonomy): Eukaryota > Metazoa > Chordata > Amphibia > Gymnophiona > Siphonopidae > Microcaecilia > Microcaecilia unicolor. Next base: position 430,920,106 of record NC_044031.1, read on the forward strand.
GCATGACAGACAGCTGTCGGCAATGGTCACCTGTATGAAAGACACCTGTCCACAGACTCAGTGAATCAGTCAGACTCTAACCTCTACAAAATGACCAAGAGCAAGGAGCTGTCTAAGGATGTCAGGGACAAGATCATACACCTGCACAAGGCTGGAATGGGCTACAAAACCATCAGTAAGACGCTGGGCGAGAAGGAGACAACTGTTGGTGCCATAGTAAGAAAATGGAAGAAGTACAAAATGACTGTCAATCGACAAAGATCTGGGGCTCCACGCAAAATCTCACCTCGTGGGGTATCCTTGATCATGAGGAAGGTTAGAAATCAGCCTACAACTACAAGGGGGGAACTTGTCAATGATCTCAAGGCAGCTGGGACCACTGTCACCACGAAAACCATTGGTAACACATTACGACATAACGGATTGCAATCCTGCAGTGCCCGCAAGGTCCCCCTGCTCCGGAAGGCACATGTGACGGCCCGTCTGAAGTTTGCCAGTGAACACCTGGATGATGCCGAGAGTGATTGGGAGAAGGTGCTGTGGTCAGATGAGACAAAAATTGAGCTCTTTGGCATGAACTCAACTCGCCGTGTTTGGAGGAAGAGAAATGCTGCCTATGACCCAAAGAACACCGTCCCCACTGTCAAGCATGGAGGTGGAAATGTTATGTTTTGGGGGTGTTTCTCTGCTAAGGGCACAGGACTACTTCACCGCATCAATGGGAGAATGGATGGGGCCATGTACCGTACAATTCTGAGTGACAACCTCCTTCCCTCCGCCAGGGCCTTAAAAATGGGTCGTGGCTGGGTCTTCCAGCATGACAATGACCCAAAACATACAGCCAAGGCAACAAAGGAGTGGCTCAGGAAGAAGCACATTAGGGTCATGGAGTGGCCTAGCCAGTCACCAGACCTTAATCCCATTGAAAACGTATGGAGGGAGCTGAAGCTGCGAGTTGCCAAGCGACAGCCCAGAACTCTTAATGATTTAGAGATGATCTGCAAAGAGGAGTGGACCAAAATTCCTCCTGACATGTGTGCAAACCTCATCATCAACTACAGAAGACGTCTGACCGCTGTGCTTGCCAACAAGGGTTTTGCCACCAAGTATTAGGTCTTGTTTGCCAGAGGGATTAAATACTTATTTCCCTCTGCAGAATGCAAATAAATTCATATACTTTCCACAATGTGATTTTCCGGATTTAATTTGTGATGTGCTATCTCTCACTGTTACCAATAACCTACCCTTCAATTATGGGCTGCTCATGTCTTTGTCAGTGGGCAAACTTACAAAATCAGCAAGGGATCAAATACTTATTTCCACCACTGTAAGTGCCTTTCTCATAGGGGTCCCAGCAGAGGTGACCAGAAAGATGAGAGGATCAAACAGGGTCTTCTGCCATCTTCCAGACAGCTATAGGCCACTTAGGCATGGGGACACACATACATCCACATCCCTGACAAGAGCTGCAACAATGGCCCCATCCATGCAACAGCATAGTGGCATACAACCTTCCAGTTAGTTCCTGCTCATCTATGGCCCTCCAGCAGTGCCAGGGACCCATCTTGCATGACCGTAGGGGGATAACCCTCTCAGAAGACAAACAGCTATCGTATCATTGGCTCCAGGGTTACCTGCTATGTCATCTTATTGGTACCACAGATCATAAATGTCCCCCAGGTAACAACCAACAGCCCCCAGGTGTCCTTGTCCCTGCCTACCAATAGCCAGCTGCACCACTATGCAAGCCATGTAGGTTGTGTTGATCTCAATTACAAACCTTTTAAGCACACAGGTCATCCTCCAGCTGCCACACAGCCTTCTCTGAACCAGCCTCCCTTGGACCAGCCTGCACTGAACCAGCCTGCTTCCGAGAGGGCCTGGGAGGAAGTAGACCATTGGAAGGTGCCCCTCACCACACAAAATATCTACACCCAGCACCATCTGGAAGCAGAACAGGAGGAGGACCCCTGGAGAGACATGCACCCACTGGAGAGGGAAGAAGAGGTGCAAGAGCCACCAGTAGGGAAGGAAGAGCAAGAAAAATTACTAGTGGAACCCACATGCTCCAGACTAGATTTACCCGATGCCCTTGTAGAAGCTGAGGAGCAAGATGAGAAGCCACAGCTGGCCCATAGGGGACCGTCACAGACAGCAGGTTGTACAGCTAGCCAACAAACTCCTGGCCCAAAATGTGCAGCTGGCTGACTACCAGCGCCAGAAGCTACAGCTGCTATGTGAGGGTGTGCAAGTCCAGCAGCAGAGGATCCAAGCCCCAGAGGACTGCCTGGAGGTGCTGTATACCAAGCATGGATTAATGAGACAAAACTAACATGGATCTAGTTAAGGGAAATCTTGACTCACCGATTTACTATATTTCTTTGAAGGAATGAATAAACATGTGGATAAAGGTGAGTCAGTTGATATTGTGCATCTGGATTTTCAAGAGACATTTGACAAAGTATCTCATGAAAGACTCCTGAGGAATTAAAAAAGTCATGGGATAGAAGGTAATGTCCTATTGTAGATTAAAAACTGGTTAAAAGAAAACAGAGAGTAGGTTTAAATGGTCAGCATTCTCAATGGAGAAGGGAAGATAGGAAGTAAACAGTAAAATAACCCATTTTTAATAGTAGCCAACATTGATAACTCCTGCTCCCTCCCAGAGTAAAGAAAATGGTGGGAAAGGGGGAGACCGTTTGAAGGACCTGGAATGGCTGGGAGGCAGTGGAAAGGTTCCCAAGGAATCTGTGCTTGGACCACTGCTTTTTAACATATTTTATAAATGATCTAGAAATAGAAGTAACTAGTGAGGTAATTAAATTTGCTGATGACACAAAGTTTTTCAAAGATGTTAAATTGCAAGAGGATTGTGAAAAATTGCAAGAGGACCTTACAAGACTGGTAGGCTGGGCATCCTAATGGCAGATGATGTTTAATGTGAATGTGAACAAGTGCAAAGTGATGCATGTGAAAGGTGACAGCACCTCGAATACTGTGTGTAATTCTTATCACCACATCTCAAAAAAGAAATAGCAGAATTAGAAAAGATATAGAGAAGGGTGACGAAAATGATAAAGGGGATGGGACGACTTCCCTATGAGGAAAGGCTAAAGCAGCTAGGGCTCTTCAGACTGGAGAAGAGATGACTAAGGGGAGATATGATAGAGGTCTATAAAAAATGAGTACTATGGAACAAGTATACGTGAATCGCTTGTTTATTCTTTCCAAGAATACTTGGACTAGGGGGCACACAAAGAAGCTACAAAGTAGTAAATTTAAAATAAACCAGAGAAAATATTATTTCACTCAACGTATAATTAAACTCTGGAATTCGTTGTCAGAGAATGTGGTAAAAGCAGTTAGCTTAGCAGAGTTTTAAAAGGGGCTGGATAATTTCCTAAAAGAAAAGTCCATAAGCCATTACTAAGATGGGCTTAGGGAAAATCCACTGCTTATTCCTAGGATAACTGTCAAAATAAATATGGCAATAGTCTACCAATGGAACGATAATACTCACAAAACTGTCAAATGGTAGAGCATAAGACTCACAGTGCCAATAATTATTAAGTGATATTGGAGAAGTCTCATTCAGTCACTTAGGCTCCTTGGCAGGAGATCTATGCGGATGGAGAGAGACTGTACACGCTGGGTATTCCCTTGACAAAGCTGCAAATGTGAAACAGGCACCTGTCGGGACCACAGCTATACCTGAGATTGCGCAAAGCTAAGTGACTAACTCGTCTCCATTGTCTCCAACATGAAACTATGTGAAAATTATTGCAGTCATATCATCTGAATGTATGAGAGATATATAGACATGCAAGTTATTGTGGGGACTATAGTTGTAACAAGTTGCCTCTGGCATTGGAAAGTATAACGAAAAAAGACAATATGAGTGCAGTCATGTGAAGACGTGGAAGATATACAGAAATTTTAAAAATTAACAAAGTATTTAAAAAATATTGAAAAAAGACAAAAAGAATTGAAAGAATAATAGCAAAGTAAGGAACACGGGATACAGTTGCACGTCACACTATATCACGGAAGGTTGGAGGTTGTCCATGACTATAAATCGTCGTGGTATATGGGATCACCTGATTGGTGGTAAAAGCAGTAGCCTAAGTGACTGAATGAGACTTCTCCAATATCACTTAATAATTATTGGCACTGTGAGTCTTATGCTCTACCATTTGACAGTTTTGTGAGTATTATTATTCCTAGGATAAGCAGCATAAAATCTGTTTTACTGTTCTATGATCTTTCCATGTACTTGTGACCTGAATTGGCCACTGTTAAAAAGAGGATACTAGTCTTGATGGACCTCCAGGTGTCCCAGTATGACAACACTTATGTTCTGATGTTCTTATGTTTCTTCCTGCTCCATGTCTACTTCCTTGCCTCCCATACATCTATTTTTCACATTGATCCTTCAGTTTTGTCTTTTTGTTAATGTTTCTTTCATATGCCTTTTTATATTCATATAGGTAGAAAATGTTCTTTGTAAAACGTCCAAATCCGGAGGCGGGGAAAACCGTATTTTCAAAAAAAGATGGACGTCCATCTTTCATTTCAAAAACACCATTAAAGACGTCCAAATCAAAGGATGTCCTTAAATTTGGACGTCCCTAGATTTGGACGTCTTTGACTTTCAGTGATTTTCAAAATCAAAGACGCCCAATTCAAAAACGTCCAAATGGCTTGGACGTGGGAGGAGCCAGCATTCGTAGTGCACTGGTCCCCTTCACATGCCAGGCCACCAACCGGGCACCCTAGGGGGCACTGCAGTGGACTTCATAAAATGCTCCCAGGAACATAGCTCCCTTACCTTGTGTGCTGAGCCTGCAACCCCCCCCCCCCCCCAAAACCCACTACCCACAACTGTACACCACTACCATAGCCCTTACAGGTGAAGGGGGGCACCTATATATGGGTACAGTGGGTTTGTGGTGGGTTTTGGAGAGCTCGCTGTTTCCTCCACAAATTTAACAGGTAGTGGGGGGAGTATGGGCCTGGGTCTGCCTGTCTGAAGTGCACTGCAGTACCCACTAAAACTGCTCCTGGGACCTTCATGTGCTGTCATGGACCTGAGTATGACATCTGAGGCTTGCACAAAATATTTTTAAAGATGTTTTTTTAGGGTGGGAGGGGGTTAGTGACCACTAGGGGAGTAACGGTATGTCATCCCCGATTCCCTCCGGTGGTCATCTGGTCATTTCAGGCGCCTTTTTGAGCCTTATTCGTAAAAAAAACATGTCTGGGTGAAAACTACTACTACTACTACAAATTATTTCTATAACGTCCAAGTGTTCGTCATGGACGTCCATGCTTTTTTCGATTATGGGTCAAAGATATCCACGTGTTAGGCACGCCACAGTTCCATCTTCACTATGCCTCCGACACGCCTCCTTGAAATTTGGACGTCCTTGCGACGGACTTCAGCTAGAGACGTCCAAAATTGGGTTTTGATTATACCGATTTGGACGTCTCTGGGAGATGGACGTCCATGTTTCAATTTATGTCGAAAGATGGACATCCATCTCTTTTGAAAATGAGCCTGATGGTCTCTCAAATTCTTTTTAATATCTTTTTGCAGCTACAGGGGAGGGAGGATCATCAGGAAGCTGGAGGTTAAATATTTTTGGCACAATATTCAGCTACAGTGGTAAGCATGTTTTCTTAAATGTTCACCACAGGGAAAAAAAGAAAAAAGAATATTCAGCACTGCTATCCAGCTAGATGACGGGAGTGGCACTGAATATACCTGAAAAGCTATGGAGGCAATTCTATATGTGGGCAAATCTATTTAAGCACTCTGAGGATGTGCAATAGAATCCTGGATTCCATTATAGAATACTAGAATAACTGGGTATCAGCACATCTAGCATTTAGACACTTGCAGTTACACCAGTCATAGTGCTGGCATAGATTCAGGCACCTAAATGGGGCAGAGACACATGTAAATTACATAATTCTGTAAGTAACCATGTAAGTGGGAGCACTGCTCATGCTCCACTTCTTTAAGCATTCTTCTAGGAATTACAACTATGCCAGTTAAGCAAGTATTTGCAGAATAATGCCAAATGCCTTGTTTCCACATACATGGGTATACACATTTAAGAGCTAATATTCTAAACCATGAAGGACAAAACATGCACATAAATGCAGGCACCCAGTTTATATGTAATACTGCATCAGGAGCATATTTGGTTTTGGGGCTTGACCTGGCAGGAGCCCCCTGGGCCAGTTCTATCAGTCCCTTATATGTATGGCGACTAATGCTTCCATCTGAGATAAAAGAGTTCTAGCAGGCAAAATTTCCCTTCCTTCTCCCCACAAAAAGTCCAACAAATACTTCTGTGAATTTAACACTCTTAGGATTTTCCACTCCTCTTATTTGTGATCTGTGCTCCTGACAGGTTTGCTGATGACACAAAGTTATTCAAAGTTGTTAAATCACAAGAAGATTGTGAAAAATTGCAAGAAGACATTACAAGACTGGGTATCCAAATGGCAGATGACATTTAATGTGAGCAAATTTAAAGTGATGCACGTGGGAAAGAGAAACTCAAACTATAGGTATGTGATGCAAGGAACATAAGTACTGCCACACTGGGAAAAGACAAGGGTCCATCGAGCCCAGCATCCTGTCCATGACAGCGGCCAATCCAGGCCAAGGGCACCTGGCAAGCTTCCCAAACGTACAAACATTCTATACATGTTATTCCTGGAATTGTGGATTTTTCCCAAGTCCATTTAGTAGTGGTTTACGGACTTGTCCTTTAGGAAACCGTCTAACCCCTTTTTAAACTCTGCCAAGCTATCATACCCCAGGTTCCACATTAAGAGTCACCGCCCATGAAAAGGATCTAGGTGTCACCGTTGATGATACTTTGAAACCCTCTGCTCAGTGTGCAGCAGCGGCTAAGAAACCAAATAGAATGTAAGGTATTATTAGGAAAGGAATGGAAAGCAAAAATGAGAATGTTATAATGCCTTTGTATAGCTCCATGGTGCGACCGTACCTCGAATACTGTGTGCAATTCTGGTCACCGCATCTCAAAAGAGATATAGTGAAATTAGAAAAGGTACAGAGAAGGGCGATGAAAATGATAAAGGGGATGGGACGACTTCCCTATGAGGAAAGGCTAAAGCGGCTAGGGCTCTTCAGTTTGGAGAAGAGACAGATGAGGGGATATATGATAGAGGTCTGTAAAATAATGAGTGAAATGGAATGGGTGGACATGAATCACTTGTTTACTCTTTCCAAAAATACTAGGACTAGGGGGCACGCAATGAAGCTACAAAGTAGTAAATTTAAAACAAATCGGAGAAAATATTTCCTCACTCAATGTGTAATTAAACTCCGGAATTCATTGCCAGAAAATGTGGTGAAAGCAGTTAGGTTAGCAGGGTAACGGGTTTAAATAAGGTTTGGATAACTTCCTAAAAGAAAAGTCTATAAGCCATTATTAAGATGGACTTAGGGAAAATCCACTGCTTATTTCTAGGATAAGCATCATAAAATCTATTTTACTATTTTGGGATCTTGCCAGGTACATATAGCCTGGATTGGCCACTGTTATAAACAGGATACTGGGCTTCATGGACCTTCAACACTTACATTCTTATGTTCCCTGAGCAGAGAAATCACTTTACTCTGTCCTCAGGAAAGCTCCTTTCCCTCCTGTCAAGCACAGGTTACTATGGAGAAAAGGATAGGATACATTTCACTGACAGCCTGCCTTCAGCATTCAAACACGTCTCATCAAAAGTTAAAGAAATCTCACAAACCAAAATGACACAGTTTTATACACATATAGCTATGTGGACTAACTTAGGACCTATGTGTGTGTTTTGGCACTACATAGATAGTGTTTAAGCATTTAAGGAGAACTTCCAATGGCACTATTCGCATATTGCCACTGAAAATTCACACAAGGGAGACATACATTTAGCAGCTGTTGCTGAAAGTACAAGTCTCTTTGCTGACCCCTTTATTTATGCTGATAACATCTAGATTTGTATTTCTTGTGAATCTTTGCTTCAATATACTTACTCTAAAATCAAATTATGGGTGAATATTGGTATATGAATGTTAGAAAATTGGTTGACACTTAACCTGGACAATACGGTTATCTTGTGGATAAAGAGTAAGGGGAAATATGTTCCTGTGTCCCAAGTGGTTACGAGTAGTTCCATTCCAGCATAAGCTCTCCTTGACTTGGCACTTCTCTTGGCAGACTGGGTAAATACTGCTATTTTTAAAGCCTATATTAATTTATGTTTGATTAGGCAAATTACGCCTTTCTTGTCAAGCAGATCTTCACCATATTATGCATGCTGCAATTTTGCCATACCTACATCATTTATCTATCTGGGCCACCCTACAAAAATGTTAGCTCATTTGTAAATTAGCTAAAAATACAGTCACAAAGCTGATTACAGGTAGTAAAAGGTGGAAACATGATTCCTCTCTCCTGCATGAGTTACAATAACTTCTAATCCATCAAAAGACTGTTTTTAAATTGCTGACAATAGTTTTTAAATTGCTTAAGGGGAATAGGACCTAAATATTTAATGCAATACATTCAGCAATACATCCCTTTGCCGGCCTTGAGATCACAATGTGATCTTTCTTTGATAATTCCTACCGTCAAGCAATTTAAATTGATTTCTACTCGAAAGTGTACTTTGCAATATCATACCCCACAAGTTTTAGAAGATACTTAAAATATGGGAGTAATTTAATAAGCCATTTTCACGCATAAAGGGCTAGATTCTATATATGAGTTAGGTTTCCAAAGCAGGAACAAGGTTAGTGAGCCCTTGGGCCACTGCCGAGGAGTGGCAGTTGCAGGCAAAACCATCCCACACCAGGAACAACACAGAACTCAGATAGGAACAGCAAGACTTTACCTGCACTAGCCGCCCTTCCCCAGGAGTTGAGCCCCTGGCTGCAGGCGGCCGACGGGACTTACAGGACAGGGCAGGAACTGAAAGCTGCAAGCAGCCACAAAAACAGGGAACAAACACTGACAAACACGAGACAGAACTGAAAGCTGCCAGGCAGCCACTGAACAAGAAACACAGACAAACAGAAACTAAACACAAAAGACAAACAAGGAACAAGACTAGGAAACAAACAAACAAACCCCAAGCCAAACTACACACAGACTAACCAGAATCAGACAAGAACTAGAATAAAAGCCAAACTAGGCAGAAGTGCAACAAGCACCAACAAACCAGGGCCTTAGGCGATACAAAGGCAAAGCAGAGAGTTTCCAAATGGCTAATAAGCCCAGCAGCAGCTGAGATTCAGCTGCAGCAATCACCAGGCAGCTACAGGTGCTGTGCATGCTCAAACAAGACAAGCAAGTCTGGCAGGCCGGAAGATCCGGACTGGACTGGGCTGAAGTCTGGAATGGGAAACAGCACACAGACAATCCAATGCAGCCACCAGGCCTGGCCACCAGGGGGCGAGTGACTGAGAGCCTGAAACCAGGGCACGGCCGTGACAATATGGCACCTGAAAATTCCACACAGAAAAAAATATGCCTAGGCATATTCTGAAAAGCATGCCTAAATTTTATAGAATAGGTATAAATTTCTGCATGGTATATACTGCAGAATAATGCCGAGTGCCTCTCGACCAAATATATTTGCAGCCATTTATGCCATGTTTTACTTGGAATAAATCCTGACGCCTAAATTGGACGCAGAGCAGATGTATTCTATAACACACATAGATTTTAGAAATGCTCATGTCCAGCCCCCTTTTCAACTATCCTGCTTACTTTCGAAAGAGAAGGCCAGCCATCTTCCGACACAAATCGGGAGATGGCTGGCCATCTCTCAAGTCCGGTGAAATCGGCATAATCGAAAGCCGATTTTGGCCGGCCTCAACTGCAGTCCGTCGCGGAGCCAGCCAAACTTCAAGGGGGCGTGTCGGCAGGGTACAGAAGGCGGGATGGGGGTGTGCTTAAAAGATGGCCGGCTTCGCCTGATAATGGAAAAAACAAAGCTGGCCCTGACGAGCATTTGGCCGACTTTACTTGGTCCCTTTTTGTTCACGATCAATCCTCAAAAAGGTGCCCAACTGACCAGATGACCACTGGAGGGAATGGGGGATCACCTACCCTTACTCCCCCAGTGGTCACCAACTCCCTCCCACCCAAAAAAATAAAAAATAAAAAAAAAACATTTTTTTTGCCAGCCTCTATGCCAGCCTCAAATGTCGTACCCAGCTCCATCACAGCAGTATGCAGGTCCCTGGAGCAGTTTTTAGTGGGTGCAGTGCACTTCAGGCAGGTGGACCGAGGCCCATCCTCCCCACACCTGTTACACTTGTGGTGGTAAATGGGAGCCCTCCAACCCCTCCCCCCCAAAACCCACTGTACCCACATGTAGGTGCCCCCCTTCATCCCTAAGGGCTATGGTAGTGGTGTACAGTTGTGGGGAGTGGGTTTTGGAGGCTCAGCACACAAGGTAAGGGAGATATGCACCTGGGAGCAATTTTTGAAGTCCACTGCAGTGCCCCCTAGGGTGCCCGGTTGGTGTCCTGGCATGTGAAGGGGACCAGTGCACTACAAATGGTGGCCCCTCCCACGACCAAATGCCTTGGATTTGGCCAGGTTTGAGATGGCCGGCATCGGTTTCCATTATCGGCGAAAACCGATGCCGGCCATCTCAAACCCGGCCATCTCTGACATTTGGCTGGCCCCAACTGTATTATCGAAACAAAAGATGGCCGGCCATCTTTTTCGATAATACGGTTCGGGACCGCTCTTTGCGGCGCCGCCGTTCGATTATGCCCCTCCATGTGACTTAGAATTTAGGAACCCCACATTACAGAATATGCTTAGTGAGTTGTGCGTGTAAATTTAATTAATGCCAATTAGTGCTTATAATTGTTTAACATCCAATTAACAGCGCTGATTAGCTAGTTAGCCAATTAAGTTACACATATTGTTGTAGAATACACTTCGATTTCTGCGCAGAAATTAAGGCACCATATATAGAATCCCAGGGAAAATGCTGTTCAGCACATGTAAATGAGCTCTTGTAAAGTTAGGATATGCCTAAATGTACACAGTGCAACTGGAGCAAGCTTTTATAATATGGACTGGATTCAGTGAAGGGCGCACAAAAATCGGTGCCAAAAAAGTTGTCACTGAACAGTCTTCTATAACAGGCATTCTGGGATCAGTGCCCTTTATAGAACAGTGCGTAACACAGGGATCTGCACCCAACTTTGGGTGTGAGGAGTTACACCAACTGAAACCAGGTACAACTTCTGGTGCACAAGTTGGCCTCAGATCCACACTATTCTATAACACTGCGCATACATGTTCCCAAGTAGCTTCAGAAGCTCCAACTCCTTGTTGAACAAGTTGAAGAGCAAATTTATAAAGAATTTCTTTATGTTGTAATTGCACCACTCGAGTCTGTATGTTCCAACAAAAGTTCTTTAAATGATCAGTCGTCAATATCATCTGTAGATCTGCTGACCACTGGGCTGCCAAACGTGCATAATCCATCTCTTTGGCTGTATCTTGAATAAACATGATGAAAGTTTAAAGGCACCCACGGTTATTACCCCAGGGTTAATGTCTGCTAAAGTGTCCTGTTCATCTTCTGTTAAGTCAGTCCAGTGTAAAGAGTGCACATAATGAAAATGTTGATGATAGGCAAAATAGTCTGTAGAGGGTAGGAAGTATTCCTGTTGCAATGATACAAAATATTACATTTGACCCTAATCCGTCACAACATGTATCAGATATACTACCCCCTGTTGTGCCCAATGTTGAAAAAACACTTGGCCCTGCCCTGGAGGGAAGGCAGGATTGTCACAAATTGATAAATAGGGGGTTATTCCTGCAGAAAAGTGATGTCTTTTGCAAAGCCACCTCCATACAATTCGGGCTGCTGTTAACAAAGGATAAGTCCATAAAACTCTGGACAGGAGATATCCCATGGTATGCAATATAATACTGAAATGCATCTGAAGTGTCTGTCGAGTTTCCAAAAGAGGAATAGAAATGGAAGAGGTGGACTGGAACCAGTCATTGATATGTCTCATTCCACTAGCTGCAATCCAATAACGCAAATCAGTAAACCCATCCCACCCAAGGACTTTGGAGTCTGTACCAACCGTAGCAGTAAACAAGGACACTTACCTTGACAAATATACAATTGTAGAATGTTCCGTAAAAACCCTTCATCCTTTCTAGCTATAAAAATAGGAAACATTTGAAACAAATAAACAGCTTTGGGTGCAACAATCATGTTGAAAAGATGTACATGGCCCCAAATTGATAATGGAAAAGAGGCCTAAATCTGCAATTTAGCATGTGTATCTTCTATCAAAGGAGCAACATTGTGTCTATAAAGAGCCATTTTATAAAAGGGAATGGTAACACCCAAATATTTCAAAGCTTCATCCTCCCACTGAAAAGAGAAGAAACCAGCCTAGTGCTCATGGACCTCCGGTAACAGGGGCATCGCTTTAGTTTTGGTAAAATTAATAGTAAACCACAAAATCTCTCCAAATAGTTTAAGTATGTTAGGCAAATTATAAATCCCCAGGGATGGGCGGGTTAAAACTATCATAAGATAATCAGCATATGCTAAGGTCTTAATCGGATAACCTTGCAAACACACCCCAGGTATAGTGTTGTCACTCTCTACCACTGTAATCAACGGCTCCAAAGTTAACAAAAAAAGTAGTGGCAACAGAGGCCAGCCCTGTTGAGTGCTCCAATAAAGCAAAAAAGGGGAAGTATGGTCTCCATCGACAAACACTTGAGCCATGGGGCAATGATATAAAGTACAAATTGCCTGAAGAAAACAACCTTGTATACCCACCCTCTTCAACACTTCTAATAAATGAGGCCATAGCACCTTATCAAAAGCCTTCTCAGCTTATTAAAACCCTTCTCAGCCCAAACAGCAAATTCTCTCTTTAACCAAGATTCCAGCAGAGAAGGGATCGTGCAATCTGGGAAATGTTCAGGCAGACTAACAACATGTAAATTCCCTCTCTGGGGACGATTTTCAAGATCGTCCAAATTATGTGCCTGATTGCAGAGCTGGGCCTTAAGCGTCACCAACTCCATTGCAGCCTGATTCCCAGCATCCTCAGCCACCAAAACTCACTGACTTTAGTAAAATGGGGGAATACCTAAGGAAGGAGATGATGGGCTGGGAGGAAATACGAGAAGTGGAAGGACAGTGGTCCAGGCTGAAAGAAGCTATAAATAAGGCCACAAACCTTTATGTAAGGAAAGTAAATAAAAGCAAGAGAAAAAGGAAACCGACATGGTTCTCCAAGCAAGTGGCTGAGAAAATAAAGGCTAAAGAGTTGGCGTTCCAGAAATACACAAAAACAAAAGAAAAGGAACACGAGGAGGAATACAGGATAAAACTGAAAGAAGCCAAGAGACAGATACGTCTGGCGAAAGCGCAAGCGGAAGAACAAATGGCTAGAAATGTAAGGAGGGGTGACAAAAATTTCTTCAGGTATATAAGTGAAAGGAGAATGACTAAAAAGGGAATTGTGAGACTAAAAGATACTGCGAACCGCTATGTGGATAATGATGAAGAAAAAGCAAATTTGCTAAATAGATACTTTTGTTCTGTTTTCACAGAAGAAAATCCTGGAGAAGGACCGCGATGGACTGCAAAAAGAATAAATGAGATTGAAGTGGATAGAGCACCGTTCATGGAAGAGAGTGCGTATGAACAGCTTGAAAAGCTAAAGGTGGATAAAGCCATGGGACCAGATGGGATCCACCCCAGGATATTGAGGGAGCTCAGAGAGGTTCTGGCGGGTCCTCTTAAAGATTTGTTTAACATATCCTTGCAGACGGGAGAGGTTCCGAAGGATTGGAGAACGGCGGAGGTGGTCCCTCTTCACAAGAGTGGTGATAGGGAAAAAGCTGGAAACTACAGGCTGGTAAGCCTCACTTTGATTATTGGAAAAATAATGGAAGCGATGCTGAAGGAAAGGATAGTGAATTTCCTGGAAGCCAATAAGTTGCAAGATCCGAGACAACATGGTTTTACTAAAGGGAAATAGTGCCAAACGAATCTCATTGAGTTCTTTGATTGGGTGACAGGAGAATTAAATCAGGGACGAGCTATGGACATAATCTACTTAGATTTCAGCAAAGCTTTTGACACGGTTCCCCACAGGAGGCTCTTAAATAAACTGGAAGGGCTTAAGATAGGACCCGAAGTGGTGAACTGGATTAGGAACTGGTTGACGGACAGAAGCCAGAGGGTGGTGGTGAATGGAATTCGCTCGGAGGAGGGAAAGGTGAGTAGTGGAGTGCCTCAGGGATCGGTGCTGGGACCGATTCTGTTCAATATATTTGTGAGTGACATTGCCGAAGGGTTAGAAGGTAAAGTTTGCTTATTTGCTGATGATACTAAGATCTGCAACAGAGTGGACACCCGGGAGGGAGTGGAAAACATGAAAAGGATCTGAGGAAGCTAGAAGAATGGTCTAAGGTTTGGCAATTAAAATTCAATGCGAAGAAATGCAAAGTGATGCACTTAGGGAATAGAAACCCTCGGGAGATGTATGTGTTAGGCGGGGAGAATCTGATAGGTACGGACAGGGAGAGGGATCTTGGGGTGATAGTATCTGAGGATCTGAAGGCAACGAAACAGTGTGACAAGGCGGTGGCCGTAGCTAGAAGGTTGTTAGGCTGTATAGAGAGAGGTGTGACCAGCAGAAGAAAGGAGGTGTTGATGCCCCTGTATAAGTCGTTGGTGAGGCCCCACCTAGAGTATTGTGTTCAGTTTTGGAGGCCGTACCTTGCGAAGGATGTAAAAAGAATTGAAGCGATGCAAAGAAAAGCTACGAGAATGGTAAGGGATTTGCGTTACAAGACGTATGAGGAGAGATTTGATGACCTGAACATGTATACTCTGGAAGAAAGGAGAAACAGGGGTGATATGATACAGACATTCAAATATTTGAAAAGTATTAATCCGCAAACGAACCTTTTCCGGAGGTGCGAAGGCAGTAGAACGAGAGGACATGAAATGAGATTGAAGGGGGGCAGACTCAAGAAAAATGTCAGGAAGTATTTTTTCACGGAGAGAGTAGTGGATGCTTGAAATGCCCTCCCACAGGAGGTGGTGGAAATGAAAACGGTAACAGAATTCAAACACGCGTGGGATAAACATAAAGGAATCCTATTCAGAAGGAATGGATCCTAAGGAGCTTAGCTGAGATTGGGTGGCAGAGCCAGCCGGTGGTGGGAGGCGAGGATAGTGCTGGGCAGATTTATACGGTCTGTGCCAGAGCCAGTGGTGGGAGGCGGGGCTGGTGGTTGGGAGGCGGGGATAGTGCTGGACAGACTTATACGGTCTGTGCCCTGAAGAGGACAGGTACAAATCAAAGTAGGGTATATACAAAAAGTAGCACATATGAGTTTGTCTTGTTGGGCAGACTGGATGGACCATGCAGGTCTTTTTCTGCCGTCATTTACTATGTTACTATGTTACTATTCCAATTCTCCCATTCGGCGAGTTGTTTTCACAAGCAGCATTTCTAAATGTGATAACTGCCCGAACATCTTTACCAATTTTGGTTCCAGTGCCTTTCCAACTGCCTCAGTTAGTTGCTGAAGCTGCTGCACCAAAAACACGTGGCCTCCCGAGGCCTTTGCCACCATTTTCTCCCTGTCTTCATGCTGTTTCTCTGACTCAGGTTGTGATTTCCTTGGCATCACATTAACTGCACGAGTGACAAACTTTTCCATATAACAGAGGGGAGACTAATATATTCTCTAAGGTAGGTGAAACTCCCCAGGATGAAGCAAAAAAAAAGATTCAATGAATGCAGGAGCCCCAGAGAGAGACCAGCACATGTCTGCCTCGCTTCAACACATCATGTGACTCCATCCAGGTATCTTTATAAAATAGTGCCAAAATAGACACTTTCTCTACCTCCAAACTTAGGCACTCTATTATAAATTTAATCCCATGGACTAAATTCTATAAATGACACTGAAAGAAATTGTGCTTAGCGCTATTCTATAAATGGCGCTTAAAGTTAGGCGCTGCTTATAGAATAGCACTTAGCACTGGGAACTGCGACTACATTTAGGTGCAACCATTTATACCAATGAAACCTTGGTATAAATCGTATGCCTAAATTAGGCACGGATCCCCATTATTCTATAACAATGAACATAAATTAAAGGAACACCCCTGACCTCCCATGAACTTCCCATGGCTGTGCCCCCGTTTTGGACCTGTGCATAAATTTACATGCATACATTTTAAGTAAATCCAATTACCACCAATAATTGGTCGTTAAAATCTCAATTATCTGCACTAATTGGCTTGTATTCAAATAAAGTGCACACATAATTTTTAGCGACTTTCATAGAATTGGGGGGGGGGGTATATATTTTAAAGGGATATTGTTGCTCAGTTCATTTAGGAGTCCTTTTACCAAAGCTTAATGCATGTAAAATGTTAAGAAGCTCATTTGATACCTATGTGCTTCTTAGCATTTAGCATATGCTAAGCTTTAGTAAAATGGCCCCTTAGTGATTTTTATATCTTATTTTGTGTTATATTTTGGTTTTTTAACAAACTTTATTAATGTTTTGAGTTGTATTATTTTGGTGAAGACTGAATTGCCTTGTACTAGCCTGCTAGCTAAGTGGAATATAATTGCCATTTTAAAATCATTACATTAAGAAGTGTATTGCCCATGCTTGAGTGTCCTTCATTATGAGACTAATCACCAGGCTTATTTTCATTTTATGCATTGCTTTAAACTCTGTTTTGTTCACTACATGGGAGTGGCCCACAGGTTCAAACCAGGAAGAGATTTTCATAGACCTTGTCTCTAGATCTGAACCTGTTTCAAGTTTCAGTTTATTTATATCTTGACATACCACCCATGGGCAGGCCTTCTAAGTAGTATACAGTGTATTTATAAAATCAGAAACAAAATGAAAGGAAAAAGAACTATAATTATTAAAAGGAAAGATTAAGAAAGATACTAAAAACAATTAAAAATAAGCCAAAAAGATTGACAAAAGATGGTAGCTGATGTCCTGGTCCATGGAGAGCGAAGGCAAGAAGGAACCTGGAAGGAGTAGTAGTCATAACTTTGGCATTAAATCTTACGTGAGAGATTCTACACATGCCATCAGCTTGCTTGATGAGTTTGAATAGGATGTGACTGATTTGATTTTGGTTACTATTGATATAGATTCTTTATACACCAACATTCCACAAAGAAAGGGTTTACAAATATTTGAACAAACACTCTGTCTACATGAAATCTACTTAAGGATACCCATTGTATTTATCATGGATTTGGCTCAAATAGCTTTGACGCAAAACTATATTTTCTTTCAATAGCATTTCTTTGTACAAATAAAAGGAACTACCATGGGAGCATCTATAGCTCCTGATTTGGTGAATTTGTATGTTGGTAATTTTGAGGTTGTTCATCACACTAGTCACCTTTTACCCAGTTGGAAGGTGTTTTTGCTTATCATCAGTTACACCGTTATGATTCTGCAGCACTCCACTATTCACCCTCCTCCATTAAGAAAAATGGCCATTTAACCCTACCCTCTGTTTTCTGTTCAATAACCAATTCCTAATCAACATCCAAACATTGCCCCCTATCCCATGACTCTTGAATTTATTTTCTCATGAGTTTGTCATGAAGAACTTTGTCAAAAGCTTTCTAAAAATCTACATACTCTACATCAACTGGCTCACCTTTATCGACATGTTGATTCATCTCTTCAAAGTAATTAAGCAAATTGGTGAGGCATTTCTTCTCTTGGCTGAATCCATGCTCACTCTGTCCCATTAAACCATGCTTATCTATGTGTTCCATAATTTTATTCATTATAATAGTTTCCACTATTTTGCCCAACACTGATGTCAGACTTACCAGTCTGTAATTTCCCAGAACACCTCTGGAACCCATTTTAAGAATCTGCACTATATTGGCTACCCTCCAATCTTCAGGTACTATGGACAATTTTAATGACTAATTCTATGTTGCCTGGTGAAAGCGAGTGTACTCTGATTGGTATGACAAAGGAAGGCTAAGGAATGCTAAGAGGGACTTCGAAAAAAAGATTGCGTTGGAGGCAAAAACACATAGTAAAAAGTTTTTTAGGTATATTAAAAACAGGAAGCCGGCAAAACAATCAGTTGGACCACTAGATGACTGAGGAGTAAAAGGGGCGATCAAGGAAGACAAAGCCGTAGCAGAGAGATTAAATGAATTTGCTTCGGTCTTCACCGAGGAAGATCTGGGTGGGATACAGGTGCTAGAAATGGTATTCAAAGCTGACGAGTTCGAGAAACTTAATGAATTCTCTGTAAACCTGGAGAATGTAATGGGGCAGTTCTACAAACTGAAGAGTAGAAAATCTCCTAGACTGGATGGTATTCTATTTTATATTATTTTAAAATTATTATCTTTGTTTCATCTCTAGAAGTCTCTATTACCATAAAACCATTGTGTTCCTTGAATCCTTGAGATTTTGATGGTCTTGTCTTGTAAATTTCTATAAATGTTTTTATTTTATATACATGATCTATATCTATATTTCTGTATATAATTTTTGTTTATGTTTTTTATATGTTTTTAGACCCCTGAGTCATGTCTTCCTTCAAATAAAATTGAGCTTTTCTGCATAAAGATTGGATGTGTGGTTCTTCTAGTGGACCCTTATTTTGTGTGTGTGTGTGTGTGTGTGTGTGTGTGTGTGTGTGTGTGTGTGTGTGTGTGTTTGTATTTCCTTCTGCTGGTTCTGTCGCTGGATGTTTTTGCAGAGATTTTCTTCTTTTCTTTCTTTGTTACCTTTGCTAAGGACAAGTTTAAAAAGTGAGAAAGAATGTCAGAGGTTTTCTATTTTGGTTTTGTCATTTTTACTGCTGTGGGAATATTGAGATTGAAATATTACAGATGTAAATTTGTTGGCTTTTTTCCAGTTTCCTGTTTCATTTGTACCACAGCAGAGTAACATACTAACATAACACAGTATTAATGATGTTAGAAAAGATGGAATTGGCCCAGTTGTGATTCTTCGAGTAGATGATCATAGAAATTCCCATACTCAGCCTAACTCCAGCCGCCCATAATTCATGTCTTTTGACTGACCTTTGCAACCCTTTCCTACCAGTGCCTTCCACCACTGGGAAGCCATTTCAGGCTTTGTTATCTTCATCTAAGCCTTACGAAACCAACAATAAATCCAACACTCAGGCCCTCTTCAGTGTCTAATTACCAAGTTTTCTAATAATCCGCATAGCTAATAAAACTAATTAAGTAATGGCCTCTCCATTCTCATTGAAGTTAGGGTTTTTTCACTCCTCGCATACTTCTCTGGTGCTTTTTTCAAAGCTCAGTGCAGCCTTGCCACTGTTATTTCAGTTGCAATTGTCACATTATACAGGGTACTCCAAGACTGAAAGATTGTAACCACGCCTCTGAGCATGTTACTTTTTCGATATCCCAATGTCAGATCCAGTAATTAAGGTAGCATCTAAAATGCTGTTCTTGGTTTATGGCTAAGGAAATGCCACTGTTTAAGATATAGGAATGATGGTGTGCTATGTGAAGTCTTCAGACTAGAAGCAGATTGTACTTTGGGATCTCTCAGGGACTTGTGAACCAGAGTAGTCACTATTGGAGACATGATACTAAGCTCAATGGATCTTGGTATGACTCGTCATGGCTTTTCTATGTTCTTGCCAAAGAGCTATAATATACAAACTGGGTGTATTATTGATCAGAGTTTCAGCTGAAGTAAACCTCCTAATTAGAAAAAATGTGGTGGTTTACAGTTTGTAGTGTGATTTAGAGCTGCAAATGAGCTAGAGGTATATCTTTAACTTGTCTGAGGAAATGTGCTGTAGAAGATAATTGTAAGTTTATTTTAGAAACTGGGAGTATGCTGTGGAAAAAAGTAAGGGGCCACAACTCTTGTTGTTAAAGCTACAGGCTGTACTCTGGATCAGGGAAAGGGTCTAGTAAGAGCTATCGGAGGAAAGCACTTAAGAATTCAGTTCGGTTTGTCTTTAAAGGTAGCTGTATGCTAAATATGGGGAACTGCAAAGAAATTATGCTTATAGTACACCAGTGTGTTGCTCATTCATAGAGAGAGACTGTAGTCCTGAGTTACTCGCTTACAGAGCTAACCCTGTAGGGGATCGTGTGTATGTGTCAAGAAAGCTAGCATCAGAGCCACAAGGAAAAAAGAGAGAGATCTTATCTATATGCTTTCAGAAGAAGCATGTGGTGATGCATGTTAACACCCAAGAAGAACTAGTAAAGATGAGAAACATAACAGGACAGGAATAATTGGGCTGGTTGGATGGTCAAATTGGCCTTTTGCTGCCATCATCCAGGTTATGTTGTTACTCCAAACTTCTATTCTGCTAATACCTTCATAGTTCTAAACAGATTACATACATTTAAGAAGACTGGATAACAAATATTCCAGGAATTATAGTTCAGTTACTATTTACTACATATTTTTTCAATTAAAATTTCTTGTAATTTTCATGTACTGGCATTCCTTTCAGTATGAAACAGAATGCCAGACACACAGCCCACTGCCCAGAGCTAATGTGATTTCTTTTTTATGTTTTTATATGATTTTATATTTTATAAATGTTACTTGCCTAGAGTTTATTGAATTTCTAGCTGATCCATAAGTGGAATAAATAGTCAATATTTAAACAGAAATTGCATGTTTTGGAATATTCTAACCTCCCGATATCCAGCTGGCGGCGGTGAGTGTTTTGCTGCCCATCAATGGCATTATTCGGCAAATCGTTTTGAATATCAGTTGCAACATATATAACTGCATTAAAAAAAATAATATCCCGGGTCTTATACATGTGGATGGTAATTCTATAAGGGAGTGCCTAAGTTTAGTCACAAAGAAAGCACCTATTTGAAGCTTATTCTATAAAAAAAAAAGTCACCTACTTTTCTTTACAGAATATTAGCTTAAGTGGCTGAAAACATGCCTGTATTCAAGACATGAACACTTACATCAGCCGTAGAGGTGGCATCAATGCACGTGACTAGATAGTAGAAGACCACCCATGTGATTGTCCACCCACAAAGTACACACCTTCGCATCCAGGTGCATACGTACAAAATACCACTTGGCTGGAAACTGCTCATTTGCATGCATATGTGTTCACATTCAAACATGAGTGACTAGAACACCAGCATTTCTCTGTGCTTTTGCCGCCTAAAACTCTTTATAGAATTACCTCCATATAGAGTAATTCTAACACAGCATGCCTACTATAGACATTGTTTATGCTGCCTATTCTATAAAGCAGGGGTTCTCAACCCAGTCCTCAGCCAGGCAGTCAGGTTTTCAGGATACCCACAATAAATATGTATGAGATAGATTTGTATAGAATGGAGGTAGTGCATGCAGGTTTGTCTCTTGCCTGTTCATTGTGGATATTCTGAAAAACTGGCTAGGTGTGTCCTGAGGACTGGGTTGAGAACCCCTGTTCTAAAGAGAAGTAAGCACCTACTTATCTTTACAGAATACTAGTTCTAGTGGCAGAGAACATGTGTATATCTAGGTGCGACCACGTATACCTGCCCTATAGCTGGTGTAAATGTTGCACCTAAATGTACACAGGAATGTCTGCAAAGTGTAGGATTTGATATGTAAAAGGAGTGACCTATTCTCACTGCATTCACACCCCAGTACCCCCACAGAATATTTATTTATTCTTGGTTCTCTCCCTTAATCACGCTCAGAATGCACATTCTTCTCAAAGGGAGCAGGTTCTCCATGGGAGGAAGGGATTTCCCTTCAAGGTCCGGGCACAGAAGTCCCTTTAAAAGATCTCAGAGAATGAAGTAGGGTGCTCCTGCACTCTTTGAGTGCAAAATAGTTACGTTTCTGAGGTAGTTTTTCAATCCTAAGGTCGTGCAGCATTGGATAACACTGTAAGCTCTTTCTGTGTCTGTCATCCCTTAATTATAAACAGTCTGTAAGATGATTGGCCTACCGGGTGCTGGGGTACACCACTTTATCCAGCATATAATCTTTCAAGGTAAAATGTCCCTTCATGTTTCACACAAAATCTTTTTCCTGGGGTCCACTTCCACACACAGATGCTTTCAATTAGGAACAATCTTATACACAATACCTCTTTTGTAGTCCAGCTCCAGATCAGAATTTTGTGCCTCCTTTTTGCACAGGTAGATTTTATAAGGAAAATGATGTACATAGACTTGAAAATACTACCTGCTCCTCTTATTTTCTGATCCTGCCCAGAGCATGTCCTCCGGAGAGCCTTCCCTAAATATACCAAAAACTATATGGACAATTTTATAAACTGGTGCCACAATGCTGTGCATTTAGCACCAATTCTAAGACAACATTTTGGCACCAAGATTCTATTAGATGCTACTAACGTAATTTTGACATTGGTGTGCCGATGTTTAGTCATACCCTCTATTAGAAATCTTTCGGTTAGTTGGAGTCTGGGTTGCGAGGTGCCACAAGGCTCCCCGCTGACACTATTATTATTCAATATGCTTCTCTAATCTTTGGAAACGATATTAGAGAAATTTAATGTACCAATTTTTATTTATGCAGATGATATTTCTAGTTTGTTTCTGTTGCCCAGTATGCACACATTGAGGGGCCCTTTTACAGAGCGACAGTAAGCCCACGCAGCGATAACCTGGCTGTAATTGGGCATCACCGCACACTGCCCGTTTACCGCCAGGTTAGTGTGGGAGCCCTTATCACCACCGCAATGGGTGGCGGTAAGGGCTTCCCATCGCATGGCTATGTGGTAAGAGTTCAGCGATACAGCTTCAGTTGTATTTTCAACGGGATACGTCCTTACGAGAAATCCGAAGAATAGATGGAGCAGAAGCTTCAGCTCAAAGTTTTTCAATTTAAACATTGTGAATGAAAACAAGATTTTCTGTATGGTGAAAAGACTCCTGATGCAGGCCTGATGGGCCGAAACACGGCTGTGTCGAGTCCTAATCACCCTTCCTTTTTAACATTTTTAATAAATAAAAATTTTTTAAAATTGACTTCTGTAAGGTCATCTTTTTTCAATTTTAGTCATCTTCGCTGTTTTTTTTTTACCTGCTTTCTGCGAAGACTGGTTTCTTCTGTTTTTTTGTAAGAGTTCTCTTACCACATCACCATGTGTGCCTGGGATTTTTTTACCTGCATGGGAAAGTGCATGTGCCAACTTCAGTACTACTGGATGGCTCCCATGCTACCCCGGCGGTAGGGCTGATTTGGTGCACTCTACCCGTGCGGTAGCCCTATCACAGCTTAGTAAAAGGGCCCCTAAGTGAGTCCAGTGAAAAAATGTTTCCTAAAAACTTGTATAAAGTATGAACACAAGTGCATAGTAATCCAGTTTAAAACTTGTGTAGTGACCTTTGATTCTATATGCCCAAGTTGTCAAACACAGCAACCATCACCGCTTTAATCTACAAACCTTCAACCACACTGCTCGTGCTTTATGCTTTAATTTCTGGCAAAAAATGGTCACATGGGGATCGACAGTCAGTCAGCGGTGCTGAACATTTCTTTTAGCTACCACCAGTGTTATTCCCAGATATTCAATTCTGGACCACGTCCTGGCACCAGCACTGAATATTCAGGTTTATGCGGCCAGTTATCTCTTATGCGGTTACATGCAATATTCAGCACTTAATTGTATAATGATAGGACTGACTTTTGTGCAGTCCGATTTTACAACTAAACTTAGGGGCCCTTTTACTAAGCCAGGTAGGTGTCTTCATATACCAATTTGGAACTATCACCCGACTACTGCGTGGCCCAGACATTAATTTCATTTTTTACACGCCTCTACTACGTGTGCCGGAAAATGTATTTTATTTTCTGGTGCACAGCGCAAACTGGGTGGTAATTGGCATTGCACGCTTGCTAATGATTACCGCCCAGCTAATGCGTGAGACCTTACCGCTAAGTCAATAGATGGTGATAAGGTCTGAGGCCCAAAATGGACATGTACCAATTTTTACTTTGCCATATGTCCATTTTCAGCCAAAAAAAGGCCTTTTTTGCAGGTACGCTGAAAAATGGACCCGCGCACAGCCAATACATGCATCTACACCAGTGCAGGCCACTTTTCGACACACCTTAGTAAAAGGACCCCTTAGGCAGTTAAGTGCTGAATATTGGTATTTAACCGCATACGTGGCAACTCCACCCTGGACTTCCTATAAAATAGTCAGCTTTATAGCAGTGCTAACCAGTTAACTGCTGCTCAATATGAGAGGATAGCCCCAAACGAGAGAGTTCACCAGCCAGGAGCTGTTTCTGGCCAGTTAAGTGCCTTCGAATATCAACCCTACAAAATTGTTTACTCAGTTTAATACTGTCTGAAATATTTCTATTGCATTCATTTGATATTATCCTATATAAAAAAAACTTTAGTTGTGACCGTATGAAAATCCTCCCAGGCATCCAGCGGAAACCCAGCTGACCAGTTCACATGTACTCTATTCAAACTGTACTTCTAGAGAACTGCAGTTCTGATCTCTTCCAGAAACCTTGTTATATCCTTACATATTACAAGCCTGTGAGTAGAGTGCAATATGCTCTTTGACTGCCTCACAATCAGCCATTTCTTCCTCCCGCTTTTCAGATAAACAGCATGATAAGGAGCTACCATGAAGAATGAGCAAGGACAAGGTAGTGTCTGAGCACACAAAAGATAACAGCACTCCCTGTCAGTTCACTTAATATGGCCAAAGGGATTTTCTACCAGTCCAGGACATTTTATCAAGTTTGGGGGAGGGGGGGAAGATTGCTGAGGTTCAATTGGCTATTTTTATTGTTTGAAGCATAAAAGCAAGCCTTGATGACACTGACTGCCAGCTTCTCAGAGTAGTCAGGCTTGCTGGCTAATTGGGATAAAATGAAGCTCACGCCTTTGAATGTGTTCAGTGCAGAAAATGACTGTAAGTGATCTCATTTAGGGTTGGAAGTATCTTGCGGATCCATTTCACTCAGATTCATCTCAAATGCTTCTAGTTATTTTATGCACTCACTTTCTTTGCTTTCCTGCTGTTCTTGTTTGAAGATTAATATGATGTTTATGGTTTTATGGCAGAGTAAGACACCACAAATTGCTTTAAGGAAATTAAAACTGGTAAAAAGAAAAGGCTGGAGTTGGGTTTCCTGATTTTATTGATTATAATAAAGCCTTTTTCTTAAGGCAAGACATTAAATGGATTTTAGAGGAGACAACTTTGCATTTTATACCCAAACTGTACTCTAGACGCATGCATTTGTTTCTTCTATATCCTTTGGCTTATTACCTAGTAAGAAACTTCCTATTAATTCTGCCACCCTTGCTACAGCGTCTTGAATTTGAGATATCCTGCAATTCGAATCTTAGAGCTCTTCTCTGATATAATCCCATGCTTAAAATAAAGTATCTGAGACATTGGTCATTTTATAGAAAATGTAAAGTTAATGCTTTTTAATTTTTCTGTTGGCTATATATTAAGGATATGTTTTGGTTAGTGTACATTCTGTTCATTTGTGTGCCTTAAAAATGTGCAGTCAAAATACTTTTAATGGAGGTAAGCTATAAATTAATACACAAACAACTGGTTTACATGTGTTAAAAAGTTAAAATTACTTTTTATCAATATGAATGTGTAAAATGAAGAGAAAAAAAATCTGAACATCGGGAATAAAGTCAAACACACTGACCTGTGTGTATCTCTACTAAGTACA
Source organism: Microcaecilia unicolor (assembly GCF_901765095.1). Taxonomy (NCBI): domain Eukaryota; kingdom Metazoa; phylum Chordata; class Amphibia; order Gymnophiona; family Siphonopidae; genus Microcaecilia; species Microcaecilia unicolor. Next base: position 430,945,902 of record NC_044031.1, read on the forward strand.
ATATATCACAGAGAAAGAGATGGATTCAATTTGAACATTAGGAGCAATGGAATAAATTGGATCTTGGTCAGCTTGCTGAGGTACCAGATTTTGTAACCATTGACATTAAAGGGGGCAATTTAGTAACTACCTAAATTAGCATTTACTACATGGACTTTGTCCAATATTCAGACTGAAAGTACATGAGAACTTTCACTTTGAAAATTACCCCAGGAAAACTAGGCACACAAATTAGTACATATACATTGGTGCCATAGTTTTCCCATGAAAAATTAAGCACATAATTCTGATTGTTAAAAGTATGAACACAAGTGCAAACCCCTTTCCCAGCTTGCTCCCCAGATATGCTTTCCCTTGCTATATGTAAAAGTATATACTATGGATGTGCTTTAATTTCCTAATATTCCTTAAAACAATTAGGGGTCCTTTTACCAAACTGCAGTAAAAAGAGGCTCTGAGCTAGTGGCGGGGGCCGATTTTGCTGCAGGCTGAGGCCCTTTTTACCACGGCAGGTAAAAAGGTCAAAAAGAGAATTGCCCATTTAGTATGATTTCACTTACTGCGTGGCCATTCAGGGGGAGCACTTACCACCACATCCCAGAGTATTGGTAGAATTGAAAAATGAACTTCCAGAGCTATTGTTAGTAACATATAATTTATCTTTAAAATCCAGCATGGTGCCAGAAGATTGGCGGGTGAACAATGCAACAACAAGTTTTAAAAGGGTTCAAGAGGTGATCCAGGAAATTATAGACCACTGAGCCTGACGTCGGTGCTGGACAAAATGGTAGAGACAATTACAAAGAACAAAATTACAAAGCATAATTATAAGTATGGATTAATGAGACAAAGTAAACAAGGAAAATCTTGCCTCACCAATCTACTATAGTTCTTTGAAGGGGTGAATAAACATATGGATAAAGGTGATCAAGTTAATTATTCTGTATCTGGATTTTTGAAAGGTATTTGACAAAGTACCTCATGAAAGACTCCTGAGGAAATTAGAAAGTCAAGGAATTAGGAGGTAATGTCCTTTTGTGGATTAAAAAGTGGTTAAAAGATGTAAAACAGAGAGTGGAGTCAAATGATCAATATTGTCAATGGAGAAGGACAGATAGTGGGGTTCCCCAGGGCTCTCTGCTGGGACTGCTGCTTTTTAACGTATTTATAAATGATCTAGAGATGGAAAAAACTAGTGAGGTAATCAAATTTGCTGATGACATAAAGTTATTCAAAGTTGTTAAATTGCAAGAGGATTGTGAAAAAATGCAAGAGGACCTTACGAGACTGGGCATCCAAATGGCAGATGATGTTTAATGTGAGCAAGTGCAAAGTGATGCATATGGGAAAGAGGAACCCGCACTATAGCTACGTGATGCAAGGTTCCATATTAGGAGTCACTGCCAGATAAAGGACCTAGGTGTCATTGTTGATGATTTGTTGAAACCCTCTGCTCTGTGCAATAATGTCTAAGGAAGCAATAGAATATTAAGAATTATATGGAAAGGAATGGAAAAACGAAATGAGAATGTTATAATACCCTGATTAACTGGATACATTTTGTCCATTCATCAAATCAGTTTGACAAAATTAATTCAGTTATGTGAAAGAGAATTTTTAAAGAAAATGTTTTACTAGCAATTGCATTACAACAACTTCTCAGTAATTGGAAGGAATGCTATATTCTGGTGGAATGCAGTCTGAATGACCTCCAAGGTGAAAGTGCAGCCAAAGAAAAGTGTAACAGAAAATTCAAGTTGTAAGTATTGCCAGACAGTTTATGATCAGCTTGATATAAGTTGAATTTGACTGAAAAGATCAATGGCATTTCTTTTTGTGTGTGCTCTCTCAGAATTATAATTACTTTAGGACCTGTTTATTAAAGAGCAAATAAAATAGTACACTTACTGAGAGGTAAGTTCAAAGCCTTTGCACTGACTGTTGAGGTGTTCCCAGCATGTTTCCATACAGTTACTATGCAGGAAATGCTTTACCTTATGGTAAGTATATGTATAGATAGAAAAGACAAAAGTAGGGGTGATTCTGTAAGGAGCCTCCTAGACTTAGGTGGTGAGAAGGTGCCAGTATTCTAGTCATTTACATACTCATGTGCTTATGGTGAGATTATTAGGGTCCCTCGCTTGAATGCACTTCCTATAAGTCATTTTCTGGACCAGTCCAAAGGGATGCTAAGGAAGGCGAAATTAGATCTTACCTGCTAATTTGCTTTTCATTACCCCCTCCAGACTGGCCCAGATTCATCCCTCTGCTATGGTATTCTGTTGGATTAGTTTCTAGTTCTTTAGGTTACACATAGTTTCCGGTTCTTTTGGTTCCATGTAGAGCTATTCATGCATTTGTGATTTATTTGGTGTTTTTCAAAAAATAAAAATAAAAATAAAAATAAATATATATATATATATATATATAGAGAGAGAGAGAGAGAGAGAGAGAGAGAGAGAGAGAGAGAGAGAGATCCACAAGAGACACATACTTCAGTGCTGAACACTGCCTATGTGTGTGCATGTGTACCATAAATGGCTGTTCAATTTCACTGGTTGCACAGATGTTGCTCTTTCTTTTTATCTCTCCTGCTCTGATAAGATAATACTGAATGTAACTCTAGTTAACCAGGGCTGTTATTGGTTCTCATGACAGTCAGAATTCTCAATCTCCACCTACTAGAAGGCATTTACTGGGCCGGTCTGGAGGGACTAAAGGAAAGCAAATTAGTAGGTAAGATCTAATTTCTCCATATCTTTTTTGAGATGCAGTGACCAGAACTGCACACAGTATTCGAGGTGTGGTCACATCATGGAGCGATACAAAGATATAACATTCTCAGTTTTGTCTTTCATAACTTTCCTAATAATTCCTAATATTCTATTTGCTTTCTTAGGTGACTCCTAGTGTGGAACCTTGCATCACATAACTATAATTTGGGTTCCTCTTTCCTATATGCATCACTTTGCACTTCCTCACATTAAATTTCATCTGCCATTTGGATGCATAGTCTCACAGTCTTGTAAGGTCCTTTGTTGTTAAATCACAAGAGGATTGTGAAAAATTGTAGGTCCTCTTACAATTTTTCATAGCCCTCTTGCAATTTAACAACTTTGAATAATTTTGTATCATCAGAAAATTTGATTACCTCACTAGTTATTTCCATCTCTAGATCATTTATAAATATGTTAAAAAGCAGCTGTCCTAGCACAGACCCCTGGGGAACCCCACTATCTATTCTTCTCCATTGCAAATACTGACCATTTAACCCTACTCTCTGGGTTTTTTTAAAAAAAATCTTTTAACCAGTTTTTAATCCACAATAGGACATTTATTTATTTATTTATTGCATTTGTATCCCACATTTTCCCACCTTTTTGTGGGTTCAGTGTGGCTTACAATAAGAAATGAATGATGGAAGTACAATTTGTTACAAATTGGTTATGGATTACATTGTGCAGAATTATGCGAGACAATCGAAGTGTCGTTAAGGAGTGCAACAATGGAACACAAACATTGAACATTGGAAGGAGACAATGGGAGCTTAAAGGGCAATACTAAGGCATAAAGACATACGGTATACATATTTCTGTGAGTAAAGGTATGAGTGATGTGAGATTACGGGGGATGAGAGTTCAGAAGTGGATGTATGGTGCATTAATGAACAGTAAATGTGGATTTTATGTGTTTTGGCTCTTTCCGTAAGTTTTTTCAAAAAGATGGGTCTTCAATAATCTGCGGAAGGAAGCTTGCTCGTGGATCGTTCTTAAGTTGCGCGGCAGTGTATTCCAAAACTGCGTGCTCATGTGAGAAAAGGTTGACGCATGTAGCGTCTTGTATTTCAAGCCCTTGCAGTTGGGGAAGTGGAGGTTGAGGAAAATTCGGGATGATCTTTTGGCGTTTCTGGGTGGTAAGTCTATTAATTCAGACATGTAGGCTGGGGCTTCGCCGTGGATGATTTTGTGGACTAAAGTGCATACTTTAAAAGTGACGCGTTCCTTGAGTGGAAGCCAGTGCAGTTTCTCTCGTAATGGTTTTGCACTTTCATATTTTGGCTTTCCAAAGATGAGTCTGGCTGCCGTATTCTGAGCTGTTTGAAGTTTCCTCAGTGTTTGCTCTTTGCAGCCTGCGTATAGTGAGTTGCAGTAATTCAGATGGCTGAGTACGAGAGATTGCACTAGGCTGCGAAAGACGGATCTTGGGAAGAATGGTCTTATCCATTGCCTTACATAGTAACATAGCAGATGACGGCAGAAAAAGACCTGCATGGTCCATCCAGTCTGCCCAAGATAAACTCATGTGTATACCTTACCTTGATTTGTACCTGTCTTTCTCAGGGCACAGACCGTATAAGTCTGCCCAGCAGTTTTTCCCGCCTCCCAACCACCTGTCCCACCTCCCATCACCGGCTCTGGCACAGATCATATAAGTCTGCCCTCCCCTATTTTTGCCTCCGAACCACCAACCCCTCTTCCCCCCACCTGCTCCGCCTTCTATCCCATGACTTTCTAATTTCCTCAGGATTCATTCATGAGGTTCTTAGACAAATGCCTTTTACGCAATATCAACTGGCTCATCTTTATCCACATGCTTATCCATCCCTTCAAAGAAATGTAGTAGATTGATAAGGCAAGATTTCCCTTGACTAAATCCATGTTGGCTTTGTTTCATTAATCCATGCTTATGTATATACTCTGCAATTTTGTTCTTTATAATAGCCTTTACCATTTTGCCCAGCACCAATGTCAGACTCACTGGTCTATAATTTCCTTGATCATCTCTGGAACCTTTTAAAAAAATTGGCGTTATATTGTCCATCTTCCAGTCTTCCGGAACAATGCTTGTTTTAAAGATAAATTACATATTAGTAACAATAGCTCTGCAAGTTCATTTTTCAATTCTATCAGTACTCTGGGATGGATATCATCCAGTCCAGGTGATTTGCTACTCTTCAATTTGTCAAATTGTGCCATTACATCTTCCATGATTACAGAGATTTGTTTCAACAGTGTCAGGTTCTCAGGTTCAGAGCCCGCGGGGATGGGCTCTGGAGCAAACGTGAGCCCTTGGGCTGCTGACGAGGAGCGACAGCAGCAGGCAAAACCCACCAACCAACACTGGGCTAGCACACCGGCACAGGCAAGGACTGTAGGCGCCGCCCAGCAAGCCGGAACACACGGACTGGAATCCCCTGGACTGGAGGACACCGGACTGGTCGGCACTGGACTGGAACACACCGGACTGGAACACACTGGACTGGAGTACACCGGACTAGTTCGCACTGGACTGGAACACCCTGGGCTGAAACACACCGGACTGGAGTACACCGGACTGGTCTGCACTGCTTCACCTGCACTTAGCCACTGTCCCCCAGGAGTTGAGCCCCTGGGTTCAAGTGGCCGGCAGGACTTACCGGATGCAGGATAACACGGGCTGGGATACTAGAACAAGCTTGACAGTACCAGGACCAGGAATGAGACTAGGGCTGAAGGACCCCCTCAGACCCTGGACTACCATGCAAGCTTGCACAAACCAGGAGCACAGGGCCAAGACAAGACAGAAGTGCTCCCAAGCACCAAAAGGAAAGGCAGGGAAACCCAGCAATACAGGCGTTTCCTAAGCAGTCCACAAACAGAAGTGCTCCTAAGCACTAAACTAACAGGGGTGCTCCTAGGCACCAAACTAACAAAAGAATTCCTAAGCACCAAACTAACAGAGGTGCTCCTAAGCACTATACTAACAGAAGTATTCCTACGCACTAAACCAACAGAAGTGCTCCTAAGCACTACACTAACAGAAGTGCTCCTAAGCACTACACTAACAAAAGAATCCCTAAGCCTCAAAGTACCAGAAGTGCTCCTAAGCACTATACTAACGGAAGTATTCCCAAGCACCAAACTAACAGAAGTGCCCCTAGGCACTAAACTAACAGAAATGCTCCTAAGCACTAAACTCACAGAAGTGCTCCTAAGCACTAAACTAACAAAGGGGAAGCAGGTGAGCCACAAGGAGAAAGTAGGGAAGTTAAACACATAAACTAACAAAGGTGCTCCCAAGCACCAAACTACAGCAGTGCTCCTAGCACTAAACTAACAGAAGTGCTCCTAAGCACTAAACTAATCAGGAGTGCCCCCAAACACTCCACTAACAGAAGTGCTTCTAACAGCACCAAAACCAGAAGTACTTCTCCCAGCAAAACAGAAGTGCTTCTAACAGCACCAAAAGGGAAAGCAGGGGAGCCACAAGGAAAAAGCAGGGAAGCTAAACACATAAGTCAAAAGTACACACTGCACCAACACTAACTTGGACCTAAAGCAAAATGTTGCAAAGGCAAAAGCAGCAAGTTCCCAGGTGGCTAATAAGCTCATCACAGCTGAGCTCAGCTGCAGCAATCACAAGGCAACTACGGGTGAGGCTAGCTGCCAAACTTCCACACAAGACTGGAAGGCTAAAATATATGGACTGGAATAAAAAGAGTCTGGAAAGTCTATGGCAGCCACTGGTTCTAGCCACCAGAGGGCGAGAGGAGCACAACCCAAGAGAAAAAACCATTTCTTGCACCAGTATCTCTCCCACATCTTCCTTGGTGAAGATTGAAGCAAAGAATTCATTTAATCTCTCCACTATGGCCTTGTCTTCCCTGATTGTCCCTTTTTTCCCTTGGTCATCTAGCGGTCCAACTGATTTTTTTTCTGGCTTCTTGCATCTAATATACCTAAAAAAGATATTATTCTGTATTTTTGCCTCCAAAGCAATCTTCTTTTCAAAGTCTCTCTTTCCCTTCCTTATCAGCACTTTTCATTTGTCTTGTCATTCCTTATGCTGTTTTCTATTACTTTCAGTCAGATCCTTCTTTCATTTTCTGAAGGATTTTCTTTTACCTCTAACAGCTTCCTTCACCTCACTTTTTAACTATGCTGGCTGTCAAACTGCCCTTCCCTCCTCCTTTTTTAATACATAGAATATGTCTGGTCTGCACTTCCAGGGTGGTATTTTTGAACAGTATCCATGCCTGATGTAAATTTTTGACCTTTGCAGCTGCTCCTCTAAGTTTTTTTCACTGTTCTTCTTATTTTCTCATAGTCTCCTTTCTGAAAGTTAAATGCTAATGTATTTGATTTCCTGTGTGTACTTATTCCACAGCTGATATCAAATCTGATCATATTATGATCACTGTTATCAAGCGGCCCCAGCACCATTACTTCCTGCGCCAGATCATGCACTCTACTAAGGACTAGGTCTAGAATTTTCCCCCCTCTTTTTGGTTCCTGAACCAGCTGCTCCATGAAGCAGTCCTTGATTTCATCAAGGAAATTTTCCTCCCTAGCATGCCCAGATGTTACAATTACCCAGTCAATATCAGGGTAATTGAAATCACCTATTATTATTGTGTTACCCAATTTGTTAGCCTCCTTAATTTCTGATCACTTTCCTACATATATCTGTTCATCCTGGCCTGGTGGACGGTAGAACACACCTATTATTTTCCTTTTCCCCTTTACACATGGAATTTCTATCCGTAGGGATTCTAAGATGTGTTTTGTGTCCTGCAGAATTTTTAGTCTATTTGATTCAAGGCCCTTCTTAACTTATGATGCTACCCCTCCACCAATTTGATCCACCCTATCACTGCAATATAATTTGTACCTGGTATGACTGTGTCCTACTGGTTATCTTCCTTCTACCAGGTCTCAGAGATGCCTATTATATCTATCTTTTCATTTAGTGCAATATATTCTAACTCTCCCATCTTATTTCTTAGGCTTCTGGCATTTGCATATAGACATTTCAAACAATGTTTTGTGGTTCCTATTCACAACTTATTCAGCAGTTGACAGTGTTAATTTGCAATCTTGAAAATCTGTCTGCTCTTTATTTAAAGACACATAGTTTCAATTGCATCCTCGCCATTGGGATGCCCTATCTTCCCTGCTTTGGTGATATCTTTTAAAGATACCTTGTTCCAAACCATGCACTTTTGAGTGACTGTCAGCCTTCCCCCAATTTCTAGTTTAAAAGCTGCTCTATCTCCTTTTTAAATGTTGATGCCAGCAGCCTGGTTCCATCCCGGTTAAGGTGGAGTTCATACTTGTGGAACAGGTTCCCCCTACCCCAGAATGCTGCCCAGTTCCTAACAAATCTAAATCCCTTATACTTGCACCATCGTCTCAACCACACATTAAGACTTTGGAACTCTGCCTGCCTCTTGGGTCCGGTGCATGGAACGGGAAGCATTTCTGAAAATGGTACCCTAGAGGATCTGGATTTCAGCTTTCTACCTAGGTGCCTAAATTTAGCTTCCAGAACTTCCTTACCACATTTTTCTATGTCATTGGTATCCACATGTACCAAGATAGCCAACAGCTCAGAGAAGGAGGTGGTGCAGTGGAGACCCGAAGTTCCAGCATTCCCCTTAAAGCTAGATAGCGAAACAGGCACCTGTTGGGGTGTTAAGATTTGGGGCATTAAGATTCTAAAGCACGAGGTGTGAAGATATGAAAACACACCAAAAGGGTTCAGATAAGTGACCACCATAAAGCCTGCCATTACTAGCACTGTTATGATAGCAGATATGTGTGTAAGAACAGCAGTATAAAATGCTGAGAACAGCAGTAGACAACCTTAAATAAACAAAACAAGAGAAAAGTTTTTTAAAAGGATAAAAGAAGCAGTTTCCAACGGAGGTAGAGAGTACATGAAGGAAGGAAGGGAGTTTTGTTGATGATGATGATTACAAATTGTCACAGAAGGGGCCTCACCTGTTGGTGAATGAAATGATACAAGAGCACCCAGTGACATATATGAGACTTTCCCCTCAACAAAAAAAAACATCAAAAAAACATAACAGTCGTTTACTCCAGATAATTCTATCTACCACAGAATTGTGTGTATGAGTAGCAGTAAGTAGAATAGAGTCGCACAAGCTTTATTGTTATGTACATTGGCATATAATAATAGGCAGGATTCTATGTGGGTGTAAAGTCTGAATTCTATACAAAATTGAATCAACTGAAGTAGGGAAGGGACACAGGACAACCAAACCAGGCAAAACTCCAGAGGTTGATTGTAGTAAATGATATTTATTGAGAAATCAGATACCAAGGACTCAACAGAGTGCATGTTTTGGCAAGGATATGCCTGCTTCAGGAGTCAAAGTATCTACATGTACAAATGCAAAAGAGCATACAATAAAATACAAAACATCTATACTATATTAAAAACATACATATGGAATCATATCTACTTTTTAAAGCTCTGGGTGTACTTTTTCAATGATTTCTTTTTTAGTGATTTCTCTTTTAATATAATTGTATATTTCCTCATCTCGCTTTTCACTGTGTGTGTGTGTGTGTGTGTAAATATATATATATATATATATATATATATATATGTAATTATTTATTTCACTGGAGGGATTCAGGGATGACCCCCTTACTCCCCCAGTGGTCATTGCCCCCTCCCACTTCACAAAAATGTGAATAAAACTAGTACTTACCAGCTTCTATAATAGCCTCAGATGTTATAGCCAGATCCATTAGAGCAACATGCAGGTCCCCAGAGTAGTGCAGTGGTGGATGCAGTGCACTGTAGACAGGTGGACCCAAGCCCATATCTCCCGCTACACTTGTGGTGGAAACTGTGAGCCCTCCAAAACTCATCAGAAACTCACTGTGCCCACATATAGGTGCCCCTTCACCCATAAGGCTATTGTAGTGGTGTACAGTTGGGGGTAGTGGGTTTTGGAGGGCTCAGCAGACAAGATAAGGGACCAATGGTGAAATGTGTACCTGGGTGTATTTACATGAAGTCCACAGTAGTGCCCTCTAGGGTGCCCTATTGCTCTCCTGAGATGTCTGGGGGACCAGACTGCTAAACATTTTGCCCCTCCTACATCCCTATGGTGCATTTTTTTAATGGCCTGAAAAGTTAAATGCACAGAGCACAAAACCATGTTACACATGGTATTTAAAAAAAAAATTTGACATTTTGCTTTTTCAAAAATAGTTACATTTTCTATTCGGATTTGGAACGTTTAGTGCAAAATGTCCAAAGTCTAACTTAGATGTCATATCAAAAATGCCACTCTGTGTGAGATAGCACAAAACTCTGAAAAAAAAATCCCATTCAAACCCTCATAGCAAAATTATCATAACAGGCCTACTCCCAGGACTCAAACTGCCGCACCCCAGGCTATGAAAAGACAGCATTGAAAATATTATACCAGTTCTTAGATCACAAATGATCCTACTGTTGGGACACTTGATAAGCTGCAGATCAAAATACATAAACCACATATGATAGCAGAATCCACCACCTCTGTCACACATACAAACAAGGCAGATCCTTGCCTAATACAGAAAGCTGGACTCTATAAAAGCAATACCTTACTATAAAAAGAAACTACGGAACATTTCCTCCTCTACTGTGTAAAATACAAAAGTAGAAGAGATATACGTTTCTCCTAAACTGATACATTTCAATCCCCACACATTTAAGATCAGTTTTTCTTTTCCACCTTTGTTGTTTGGACATTTTACCAAGTTGGTTCCAGTCTCTTTGGTACTCTACTTGTGTTAGTCTTCCTAGTGCTTTTCTCAGGGTCTCTTTTTTGTTTCTTTTCTCACCTCTGGTCCTCTTCCCTTCCTTCTCTACATCCATCTGACACTGATCTTCTATTTCATCGTTTTTCTCCATTTTTATCTTCTCTGCTTCTACACTCAGGATTTATCCATCATTTTCTCCCACTCTTGCCTTCCAGTCCTCAGCCTCCCTCTTTTCATCTCTTACCTACATACCAGCTTTCTATCTTCCACTCATCTCAATCTCAGCCTCCCACTGACCCCATTCTCACTCTCTACCCCCTTCATTTCCTTGCTCCCTATTCTCCTCACTCACTCCCTAGTTGACAATTTCTATTCTTTGTACTCACCACCTCCAACAACATCATTTATCTTTCTCTTCTGAATTCAACTGTTCCTCCGTCAACTTCCATCCATCTTCTTCTCTGTTCCCCACCCCCACCAAATCCCATGTTGCTTCTTTTACTGGTCTTCTTTCTTTTCCTCTTACCCTTCCCCTCCCAAGTCCTATCTATCTTTTTCTCTGTTCCCCTTCCTCTCAGTCCAATCCAGCTTCTGCTCTTTGCCAATTGAGGCCCCCAAATTCCATCCAGTTTCTGCTCTTTGTCCCTTGCCTCCCCCCACCCAGAATTCCATCCAGCTTCTGATCTCTGTTCCCCTTCCCTGAGTCCCATCTATCTTTTTGTTCTCCTTCCTCCCTCGAGTCCCATCCACCTTCTGTTCTGTTCGCTCCTCGAATCTCAACCATCTTCTATGTTCCCCTTCCCCCCAGTCCCATCTAGCTTCTATTCTGTTCCCCTTCCTCCCCTCCCCCCTCACAACTTCTCATCCCAGTATCCCTCTACTGTTACTAATTGTCAGCTGTTGGGACCTTGAGGGCTAACCTTTTCCTTGATCTGCTGCTGGCACAGAGCTCTGAAATCCATCACGTCCTGCCTGCTCCATGTGCCTCACCGGGCCCATGCCTGTGAATTTCTCAGCATGCCTGTATGGTTCACTCCTGACTGTCACTGATGTTGGCATAGAAGAAGAGTGAATGACTGAGGGGCAGACAGTAGCAGCCAATGAACGTCCACTTTTTCTCTTTGTTAAGTGGCACAAGCCATGCGGCGGTGGCCAGCACCCAGCACAGAAGAACAGCCAGTCAGCTGAAGGCATGCACAGTGGAGGCAGAACTGATATAGTCCTGTGGGTAGTGGAGAAAGAGCAGCCAGCAGTAAAGTTACAGTCTTGGAGGCTATGGTTAAATTTAACAGTGGGCAAGTGTACGGTTGGGTCCCCTTTATGCAGCCTGGAGCAGCTACCCCTTTGCCCATTAGTAAAAGTGGCCCTGCCTCTGTTATGCCAGCAGGGTGACATTGAGAGTTACTATGGCCACATGCTAACAGTTACTATGCTCTAATTCACGTGCTGTTCAGCACACATTAGTTAACAGGCACCTTTATTTTCTCTATTGAATTTTAAGAGAAATAAGCATCCATAAAGAAAAATGGAATTAAAAAGTTAATAGTAAAGAGAAATGTACTAAACGGTCACACTTATCAAAGATTTTCCTGAAAGCCAAAAAGTAGAAGAAAAATCTTTCAGCAGACTGTATGTGTGTTCAAACAGAAAGCCGAAATCACTGCTTCTACAGTAAAACTTATCTGGTATTTTAAAAGGCCAATATAAGCAACCTTTTACTTTTCAAATGTCTTTTTTTTTAAACAAATAACAAAGCATACAACCTGTGCATGCTGGAGTGGTATTACATGAAGCCTAAAAAAAAGAGCGGAGAGGAATCTGTCAAGAAGCCACTAATTGGATTCTATAATGTGACTCATGGTTCAGCTATGCCCCAGAATTTAATCACAGTGTGCCCAGAAAGATCAATTAAAAACAGCCTCCGACTTCTGCTCAGCTGCATGAAGCTTTTAGTGACAGAATGATCTAAACCACCTCAGCACAGATTTTTATGAATAAACAAAGAAATGATTTAAAAGGCAAAAGCCAAAAAACCTGTGCTTTCTGCTGTTCCTTTCACTATTTCTCCCTCAAACCCCAGAAACAACATGTCTTTCTTCTTTCTTTTTTTTTTTTTACTGAATTGCTTATACAAAAATGATGTTGTCAAGAACTTTCAGAGTAATATTCAGTGGAGCAGTGAGCACTATAGTTATCTTTACCCTATTAATTTTACCTGAATATTCAGCGACACTTATCTAGAATAAAGAACCGCTGAATATACTTAAATTCAGTCTAGATATTCAGTCCTGATTTTAGTCAAAGGTGCAGAATATTAGCACCGCCCAACAGTAAAATGTAACTGTACTGTGGGCATGCCTCCTGTTCTTCTTAATTTTGTCGAGTAAATATTGTGGGGGTATTGGATTGAGTACACCTCATTTATCATTTCAGCCGGGGGAGGGGAGGGGAAACAGAAATTTTCAATCCTATAAGTTTGAGTACATGCTGTATTCCTGAGTACTCCCCCGTGCAGAATACCGCTTAAGCAGAAATTTGGCATATATGCACATATGTGCACACGTGGAGGGGCATAATCGAAAGGGACGCCCAAGTTTTGCTGAGGACGTCCTAGCAAAACGTTCCGATGGAGGGGCGAGGGAACCCGTACTATCGAAACAAGATGGACATCCATCTTTCATTTCGATAATACAGTTGGGGACGCCCAAATCCTGAAATGTAGGTCGTCCTTAGAGATGCTCGTCCCTAGACTTGGTCGTCTCTGATTTTCGGCGATAATGGAAATGACCAAAAGCAAGCCCTTTGGTCATGGGAGGAGCCAGCATTTGGAGTGCACTGGTCCCCCTGACATGCCAGTACACCAACCGGGCACCCTAGGGTACACTGCAGTGGACTTCAGAAATTGTTCCCAGGTACATAGCTCCCTTACCTTGTCTGCTGAGCCCCCAAAATCCCCCCCAAAACCCACTACCCCAGTGACGTTCCTAGGGGGGCTGACACCCAGGGCGGATCACTGATGCGCCCCGCCCCCTGGGTGCAGCGCCCCCCCCCCCCCGGATGCAGCGCAACCCCCCCCCGGCGGAAGGACACCCCCCCATGAAAGAACCCCCCCCCCGGGTGCACGCCGCTGGGGAGGTGCCGCGCACGCCTGTCCTCCATTCGTTCCATGCTTCTTCTCTGCCCCGGAACAGATCTCAAAGTATATCCCCAGTATGTCTTTTGCCCATATTCAATCAACCATATCTCTGCTATGTTTTGTTTAGCCCCATCATCCTCCCCTGGTAAAAGGTCCTCCTGTGGGGTAAAAAGGTCTCCAATCCCTTCCTGTTCTCTGTCCTTCCAAGGTCCATGCTCCTCACCATCCAAAGAGGGTCAGAATCCAAAAACTCCATAGGAGCTTCTTCTTCTTCATCATCCCAGAACATTCTAGACAGCTTGGGCATAGAACCAGAAGACCCCCTAGAGGGATTCAGAGGCAATTCAGACAGAGGAACCAACTGTTTTAAAATAAAGGCAGAAATCCCCCCCCCCCCCCCCGGGTTCCTTCCCTGCACGGCCTGCAATGCCAACAAAGGAATAGAGGACTATGGCAAGAGCCAAAGGGGCTGCTCCCTTCCAGCAGACTGAGGTTCCAAAATGGTAGCGGTTCCTACCAAAACGAGAACCACCAACTTGGAAACCAGAAATGGACGTTCCAATGTGTAAAATCAGCTTGTTCTGTCAAATATCTATTACTTGCGTGTCTGTTTTGTTTTTGTTTTAACGTGGCTGTCTTCCCTGAGCACTGCAAACAACCTTCCCACTGTAACAAACCCCCTAGTGGTGGAGTACAGAATTACGCATATAAATAATGGAGTAAAAAAGGTCAAATCCATAGGGTTTCCAAGAAAAGCTCCACACACAAAGGGGATCTGGCAAGAAAAATGAGTAAATATTTTACTGAATAATAATAATAATAATGATAATAATAATAATAATAAATGATAGCATTCAAGTATGTTTTATTAACAGAATACCATTAGTTGAGATAGGACGATATTGTAGCAGAATGGTACCAGGTGCTAAATACTTTAAGAACATAAGTATATAAATATTGCCATACTGGGACAGACTGAAAGTCCATCAAGCCCAGCATCCTGTTTCTAACAGTGGCCAATCCAGGTTACACGTACCTGGCAAGATCCCAAAACAGCACAATACATTTTATGCTGTTTATCCTAGAAATAAGCAGTGGATTTTCCCCAAGTCCATTTTAATAATAGCTTATGGACTTTTCTTTTAGAAAGCGATCCAAGCCTTTTTTTAAACCCTGCTAACTGCTTTTACTGCATTCTCTGGCAATATTCTATAATAAATTAGAACAGCAATAAGGTGTTCAACTTAGCAGCAATTAACATCTCAGCACTTTCAAATTTAACTCCTCTAATTGTACAAAAATCACACATACACACTTTTCCAGAACTGGGTTGTTGCTCAGTTCCCTCAGTACCACCACAACTGGGACTCGGGAGTGCAGCAGATCCTAACCAAATACACCCTCATGTATCATATCAGAAAAGAAACTCTTTCACCTTGATATGACACAGACCCGATCAAGTAGGTGTTCTAAAGTGGGTAAGTAGACAATCAGTGTACTCAGATCTGAGATTTTTCTCTTCTTGCATAAACTTTTGTACACACCATTTTACTATGGTTATATTGAGTCTTTGCTAGTGGTGCAGCTGTCTTGCAGTGGGTACCTTTGATGTCCTCTGGCATTGGTGTCAATTCCCAGGTTCAGGAACTCCAGAGCACCTACTAGCCTGACTTAAAAAAAACACAAAATGAGAAAACCCTGACTCCCATATCTCTGGAGAGGTGCACTTTAAATTCAATCAGTGACTTCTTTGGCCAAGGGCCATGACAGCTAACTAAATTCAAATAAAAAGACAAGCGGGGGAATTTCCTGTCTAGTTCCTACCCTTTACCTTTAGATTTTTTTCCAGGTTCTCTTCCCCATCTGTACTATAACCCCTTACTGGCACTGTCAGGGAGGTAGTCTGGGCCTCCCAGAGTCTGGCATCAGGAAGGAGGCACGCACTGTGGCAGGCTTAAAGGAAGGGGCCCTCAGCACTGGATGGTTCTTAGGTGGCCCATTTCTCTCGGGTGCGGGCACCTCAGCTGGGACGCACTCTAAAGCAGGCTTCCTCAGGGTCCAGACACACGCATGCGGCAGTTTTCCTCTTCAGAGCAGGATTCCCCTTGCCAGGCGGACCCTCACAGGGCCAGCTTCACTCCCTCTGGACCCAGTGCCCACATGGCTTGACAACACAAAGGCCAAACTCTTCAGGGATGTGGGGCCACCAGTTGCACCACTCCCAGTAGGCTTCTCACCCTGGGCCCGCTCTTTTGAACTCTGCCCAGGGCTGTACTGCTCCCAGTATGGTGATGTCCTAGTCCCAGCACCGTACAGCTTCTCAGCACAGCCCCCTGGCTCTTCTATCTTGATCCTCATCTGGACAAGTCTCCGCGAAGGCTGCTATGGCTCCTCTTCCCAACTGACTTGCCTTCCTGCAGCTCAGCTTCTCCAGTGTTCCTGATAGCTCCAGAACCCCGCCTCCTGCCTTCTTGCCTGTTTCAGTGTCCTGCTCTTCCCAAACTCATTTGTGGCTCTCTTTTGGTCCCTCGGGTTAATCATAGGTCTGCTTCCCTCCTTTTGAGAAGGCTCGCCCCACTTGGCCTCTGGCTATTGCTTCCTCTGCCCGAGCAAGTTTTCTCAGCAGCATGTGGCTTCTCTTCTAGGCAGGCTTACCTCTATTCTTCAATCTGCAGTTTTCTAGCTCCTCTGGCCCTTTTCTCCCCTGCCTCAAGACATGTCAGCCACCTCCCCTGCTGGACTACTACTCAGCTTCCAGCATGCAGTCTGGGCAGTCTCTCTCTCCCTCTCTCTCTCATCTTTCTCCTCTCTCAATACCAGCCTGCAGTTTCTCACCAGCCTGAACTTGCTTCTCTTTCCCTTGCTTCCTGCTCATCCCCTCAGTCCTCTCCTGGACTACCCCGCCTACTGCCACCTAACTGGTGCAATTTTGTGCTGTTTCTGGGGCTCAGGTCCCTATTGGCTGCCTGGCTGCCCATTATACCAACCTGTCTCTTCTGCCCCTCAAAATCCCTGGAGCCCCTGGGGCTTTAACTAAAAAAAACAACCCGGTGCCGATCAAGGAGCACACAAGCCCCTCTCCATCAGGCTTCCCCACTGCCCCCAAGGCCACTTAATTGGTTTTAATTTTGACCCCTGAGCTTTAAAAATCTTATTTTTTTTCTTCTTTAAATATCCCCCCATTCAGGGCTCCTTCTTTGGGCCTCCATACATGCGCAGCCCGTGACATCACCACTGCGCATATGTGATGACATCACACACATGCCATTTATAAAATCTGGGGGTTTTATGTAAAATGGGTCTTCAGACTTATAGATCTAATGGTCTATGTATTAAAGTACACTGTTGAATCTTTGTAGACAATAATCTCATTTGTGATTGGGACGCGTATAGCAGTAGGGAAATACTACCACTTGCCTGGCCAGAATGAAAAACAAAGTTTGACAACCAGACAGAGATTAGGCAGGCTAATGAAAGTGGCAACTTAGTAAATAAATGGAGATTTTAATTACCTCTATATTGATTGGATAAATGTCTCACTGGGTAGTACTAGGAAAGTAAAGTTCCTGGATGCTGTTAATGATTAATTCATAGAACCATCTGACAAGTCAGATCTAAAACACTAATAAAGCTGGAAAAAAAGCAACAATGAATGAGGTTCTACAGGATTGAAGAAGAGCAGATGTGGCCTCACTTCACAAAAGTGAGGATAGGAAAGAAGTGGGAAACTATAAGCCACTAAGCCTCACTATGGTGATTGGAAAACTAATGGAAACTGCTAAGGAAAGGACATTGAACTTCCTAGAATCTAACGGGCTGTAAGATCTGAGGCAGAATGGTCTTACCAAAGAAAATTCCTGCTTAAAAAATCTGATTGATTTCTTTGACTGGGTGACCAGAGAATTGAATAAAGGAAGTGCATTAGATGCAATCTACTTGGATTTCAGCAAAGCCTTTGATACGGTTCATCATAGGAGGCTCATGAATGAGCTGAGCAGTATGAACTTAGGAGGCAAAGTGGTAAACTGGATTGGAAATTGGTTGACTGACAGACGACAGAGATTGGTGGTAAATGGAACCTGCTCAGAGGAAAGGAAGGTGAGCAGTGGAGCGCCTCATGGACTGATGCTGGTGCGAAATTCTATTTAATGTATTTGTTAGTGACATTGCCAAAGGCTTAGGAGGAAAAGTCTGCCTTTTTGGGGATGACACAAATATTACAAATAAAGTGGATACCCCAAAGGGAGTTGAAAACATAAGAAGAAATCTAGAAAAATTAGAAGAATGGTATAAGGACTGGCAGTTGAAATTTAATGTGCAGAAGTGCAGAATGATGCACTTGTGATGCAGAAATCCAGAGGACACATACCAGATTGGAGGCAAGAGACTGATAAGAATAGATCAAGAGAGAGGCTTTGGGGTAATAGTGTCTGAGGATTTCAAGGCAGTGAAACAATATGACAACGTGATGGCCATAGCCAGAATGATGTTAGGCTGCATAAATATTTCTTCACTCAATATGTAATTAAACTCTAGAATTCACTACCAGAGAATCTGGTAAAATCAGTAGCTTAGCAGGGTTTATGAAAGGTTTAGATAATTTGCTAAAAGTTCAAAAGCCATTATTTTACTGTTCTGGGATTTTGTCAGGTACTTGTGACCTAGATTGGCCACTGTTGGAAACAGGATACTGGGCTTGATGGATCTTCAGTTTGTCCCAGTATGGCAATGCTTATGTTCCTATGTGTTGATGCCCTGATATAGCAGGCTGACACTGCTGTGGTTTAAACACTACTAATCAATCCCTGGGAATGGGAGATTATAGAACGAGGGGTGGGGGTTAGAAACTGGAGAAAGAAGGGTCTAAAGGCCCTCAGTTGTCCACAATCAGAGTAGTTCCTCCTTACTGTCAAGTGCACAACCAGAGGGTTGCCAGATGGAGAAGGATCGAACGTGGCCTGCATCACAAGAAGCCTCAGAGGGACTCAAACTTGCCACCCCCAGGATCCCAGGCCACACCCCAAATCATTATGCTATGCCTCCAATAGTTAGAAAAGAGGTGAAAGGGAATGTCTGATACCCTACCAGCAATAGCAGTTGAACTTTGGTTGACCACTCCAGCACCTGACACAAGTGCAAGGTATAAGGAGCTGTTTCAAAGAATTTATATCCATGATTACAAGGGTCATGTCACCTGTGATTGTCAATTCATCAAGGATGTTAATATGTGCAGAATCACATGTGTAGGAAGGGATGGAGTGGATCAACGGTCTCAAATCAACAAATATAGAAAGTAGTTCTAGAATAGACCCAATGGCAGATACTATTGGTCTACTAGGAGGTGAAACAAGGGATTTATGAATTTTGGGAAGAACATAGCCCAAACAGAGGCAATTGAAGTAATTAGAAATTGTCTATTGAACAGAAAAGTGCATACTCGAATACCCATAGAGTTTATAGTTAAACTTGCCATACTAGCTTTGAAAGAAAATTATTTTTATTTGAGGGAATTTTTACATAAACAGAATAAGGGTTCAGCGATGGGTGCAACAATGGCACCTTCCATTGCTAATCTTTACGCTGATGACTTTGAAAATCAATTTCCGTGTGATCATATGTATAATGACAAGATATTATTGTGGCGTAGGTACATTGATGATGCAATTATGATTTGGCAAGTAGAAGAAGCAGAATTGCTTAGTTTCCTTGAATTGTTGAACTCGAGAAAATACAAATTGAACATTTCTATGGGTATTTGATAAGAGGGAAATCACTTTATTAGACATTAGTATTAGATATGTCAAAAATGTTTTTTCTACCACATTGTATTGAAAGTCTACAGACATTAATAAGATGTTACACTATTCAAGCTGCCATAGCAAAGCACTGAAGAAAAACTTGCCATGTGGAGGGACATTTTTGATATAACATCTAAATCCAATTTTGGATGTTTTGCTGAAAACATTCAAAAACCTGAACATGGTCATTTTCAAACCTGAAACACGTCTCTCTTTTTGTTTCAAAAATGGCCATTCCTAGATGCTTTTAGACATTTTGTGCTCAGTGCATTTTTCTTTTGTGAACCAAAAAAAACATCCAAGGGGAAAACATATAAAACAAGTCATTGGGAAGTCTGGGGTCAGCATTCTTAGTAGACTGGCACCACAGACATCCCAGCCAAGCAGTGGGACACCCTAGGAGTACTACAGTGGACTTCATATAAAAGGTCCCAGGTATACATCTCACCATTACCCCCTTATATTGTATGGTGACCTACCTAAAACCCATCAAAAACCTAATGTACCCAACTGCACATCACTACAATAGCCCTTATGTCTGCAGGTGTCACCTATGTGGGGCATAGTGGGGTTTTTGGTGGGTTTTGAAGGGCTGATACTTTCCAACACAAGTCTAACAGCTAAGTGGGATATAAGCCGGATCCCCTTCTCTACAGTGCACTGCACCAACCACTAGGCTACCCCAGAGTCCTGCTTACTGTTGTAATAGGACTGGCCATAACATCTGAGGCTGTCATAGAAGCTGATATGTACTGTTTCTTTCACATCTTTGGGAGATGGGAGGGGATTAGTGACCACAAGGGGAATAGGAGGGGGTCATGCCTTAATCCCTCCAGTGGCCATCTGGTCATTTAGGACACCTTTTTAGTCATTATTGAAACAGGTTCAGACCAAAACGTCCAACTTTTAGCCCTGGACATTTTTGCATTGTTCCATAATGGCAGAAAAAACGTCCAAGTTGCCAAATCCTACCCAACATGCCTCATTGTGATTTGGATGCACTGCAGATGAACTGCATAGAAAAACATCTTTAAAATATGTTTAGAAAATAGTGATTTGGACGTTTTTGTGAGAAAATGTCCATCTGCTTTGTGCAGTTTTTTGGATCTTTGTCTGTTTCAAAACTGAGCCCCATAGTCAGTTTCTACTAAAGATGATCTTTTGAAACAAACTAGAATCATGAAAATAAATTCAGAGAAAGGGAGACATTAAGCAGGGATTAAAAAGAGCACTTTCTCAGGACAGAAGGTCCTCACTGCATTCTAAACTTAAGAAACAGAATGATAAAGATTGTCTGTACATTGTTATTTGACCACTCGTCTTATGATATCGTTCGAATTCTTAGAAAGCATTGATATGTAATGAACATTTTACTGCATTTCTTTGTGAAAGATATTAAGATTGCTTTTAAGGGATATAAGAATCTTAAAAATATCTTAGCACCTTCTGCTCTTCCAGCCTCTCAAAAACAAAACTGAGTCACTATCCATGTCACAGATGAGCCCCTACCATTACCTTACCTTGTTACATTTGTACCGCGCTTTCCCACTCATGGCAGGCTCAATGCGGCAGGCAATGGAGGGTTAAGTGACTTGCCCAGAGTCACAAGGAGCTGCCTGTGCCAGGAATCGACTCAGGTTCCATTACCTATTATGTAGGTGATAAGGGGTCACATGCTAATCCGTTATCCTTAGACACTCTTGCACCTTTGATGACCCGCCTTGTAGGCGTACAAAACCCCAACCTTGGCTGACTTCTAATATCCGCTTACCTACGTTCCTGGTACCCGCTCCGCCGAACGCCTCTGGCGGAAATCTCGGGCCCTTGCTGATTTCTTACACTTTAAGTTCATGCTGACCTCCTTCCAATCTGCTCTTTTACGTGCCAACAGGATTATTATATCCAACTGACCAACTCTCTTGGCTCTAATCCTCGACTTCTCTTCACCACATTGAACTCTCTCCTCAAGGGTGCCCCCTCCCCCAACTCCCCCTTCATTATCTCCTCAGACCCTTGCTGAATTCTTCACAACAAGGTTCAAAAGATAACCTTGCTTTCTCTACCTCACCAGCTCTCCCTCCACTAGTCCGTTCCCCTCTCTCCTCCTTCCCCTCATTCCCTTTCCTCCTTTCCTGAAGTTACTATTGAGGAAACTACACTTCTCCTTTCTTCCTCAAAATGTACCACCTGTTCCTCTGATCCCATTCCCACCCACCTTCTTAGTGCCATCTCTCCTACTCTTATCCTTTTATCTATCACATTCTCAACCTCTCACTTTCCACTGCGACTGGTCCCTGCTGCCTTTAACATGCTGTGGTCACACCTCTCCTTAGAAGCCTTCACTTGACCCTACTTGTACCTCTAATTACCGGACCCATCTCCCTCCTTCCTTTTCTCTCCAAATTACTTGAGCGTGCTGTTCACCGCCGCTGCCTTGATTTTCTCTCCTCACATGCTAATCTTGACCCATTACAATCTGGTTTTCGCCCTCTCCACTCAACCGAAACTGCGCTTACTAAAGTCTCCAATGACCTATTACTGGCTAAATCCAGAGGTCAATATTCCATCCTCATTCTTCTTGATCTTTCCGCTGCTTTTGACACTGTCGATCACAGCATACTTCTCGATACCCTGTCCTCACTTGGATTCCAGGGCTCTGTCCTTTCCTGGTTCTCTTCCTACCTCTCCCTCCGCACCTTTAGTGTTCACTCTGGTGGATCCTCTTCTACTTCTATCCCTCTGCCTGTCGGCGTACCTCAGGGTTCTGTTCTTGGTCCCTCCTCTTTTCTATCTACACTTCTTCCCTTGGTTCATTAATCTCATCCCATGGCTTTTCCTACCATCTCTATGCTGATGACTCCCAAATCTACCTTTCTACCCCTGATATCTCACCTTGCATCCAAACCAAAGTTTCAGCGTGCTTGTCTGACATTGCTGCCTGGATGTCTCAACACCACCTGAAATTAAATATGACCAAAACCGAGCTTCTCATTTTCCCCCCCAAACCCACCTCCCCGCTCCCCCCGTTTTCTATTTCTGTTGATGGCTCTCTCATTCTCCCTGTCTCCTCAGCTCGAAACCTTGGGGTCATCTTTGACTCTTCTCTCTCCTTCTCTGCTCATATCCAGCAGACCGCCAAGACCTGTCGTTTCTTTCTTTACAACATCCGTAAAATCCGCCCCTTTCTTGCCGAGCACTCTACCAAAACCCTCATCCACACCCTTGTCACCTCTCGTTTAGACTACTGCAATCTGCTTCTTGCTGGCCTCCCACTTAGTCACCTCTCCAGTCGGTTGAAAACTCTGCTGCCCGTCTCATCTTCTGCCAGGGTCACTTTACTCATACTACCCCTCCCTCAAGACCCTTCACTGGCTCCCTACCCGTTTTCACATCCTGTTCAAACTTCTTCTACTAACCTATAAATGTATTCACTCTGCTGCTCCCCAGTATCTCTCCACACTCGTCCTTCCCTACACCCCTTCCGTGCACTCCGCTCCATGGATAAATCCTTCTTATCTGTTCCCTTCTCCACTACTGCCAACTCCAGACTTCGCGCCTTCTGTCTCGCTGCACCCTACGCCTGGAATAAACTTCCTGAGCCCCTACGTCTTGCCCCATCCTTGGCCACCTTTAAATCTAGACTGAAAGCCCACCTCTTTAACATTGCTTTTGACTCGTAACCACTTGTAACCACTCGCCTCCACCTACCCTCCTCTCTTCCTTCCCGTTCACATTAATTGATTTGATTTGCTTACTTTATTTATTTTTTGTCTATTAGATTGTAAGCTCTTTGAGCAGGGACTGTCTTTCTTCTATGTTTGTGCAGCGCTGCGTATGCCTTGTAGCGCTATAGAAATGCTAAATAGTAGTAGTAGTAGTAGTAGTAGTAGTAGTAGTAGCATGCAGCAATGTAGCTGCACTAACCGATTAGCGCAGAACACACCCACTATCTGCTTCCAGACCTGCCCCAGTGCTAAAAATGTAATTATTATTTTAGTACATCAGTAGCACACACGCACATACAAAAATTACAATGGGGCACCTCAGCACACCCCATGGTAAGCCATTTTCCCCATAAGTGTTTTTCCTCATTTCAAGCTTCATCTTGATATATAATATTTTGACACTGATTTTCAGTTTTTAGTTCAAAGTGGTTTAAAGCATTTTAAAAAAGTTTTGTAAGACTTCCTCATAAACCTTAAAGTCTAAGTGGGTTACCTGTGGTAATGGAGATAAATTAGTTTGTTCAAGATCATGAGGAATGCTAGTGTGTGTCCTAGGATTTCAAACCTGGCTTGCCCTGGGCCTCACACCATTGCTCTATTAGACCACGCCTTCTCCCAGCTAACCCTATACATGAACAACAAAAGAATTAAGAGATGTCAGAAAGCAAGGTATTTTAATCAAAAGCACTCCCATTAACAGAATCAAGGAGGTCATTTTAGAACAGTTCAACACAGTAAATATCAGCATTTATATGTACAAATGGCATGTGTGTCAATGCCTCTATTCAGACATGTATATGCAAGGATATATAGCTTCTGAAGGGCCATGTTCGTGGTGTGAGCTGGGAAATAAAAAAATATACATGTATTCCTAGCTTTGCACTAGAGTACATGTACTTAAAAAAAAAAAAGCCAACCTCTCCAGTGGCTTTTGCACCTCCTCCATGGCTTCCATAAATTTCATCACACTGCTTATTTTGATCCAGGGTTAGAAAGTGATGGGGGGAGAGGAAGGGACTGTGCCTACGTACTTGGTATTTAGAATGTCCTTAATGTTAAAATTGCCTTTTGGAGCTTGACTATTTAATTGTCCGATCTTTTAGGTGGAATTTTGTAGATGTTGCTCATACATGTAAGTGCTGAAGTTCGTGTTTAGGTAGTGAAAATCTGCACCTACATACATACGTACCAGTGCTTACATGTAGAAGGCACTGTATGATGCTGCTCTTTTTCTACAGAAGCATTTGTATAAAAAGTTTGCTCTCAATACATGCTTAGGACAATACACATGTATTTCCTTGCTTGGCTTGAATTCATGTTTAAATTGCTGTTGTCCTCTATACCTTACAGGACATAGAGTGGAGGAGTGGCCTAATGGTTAGTGCATGGGACTTTTGATCCTGCCAACTTGCGTTCAATTCCCACTGCAACTCCTTGTAACACTGCGCAAGTCACTTAACTCTCTCTTGCCCCAGGTACAGAGAAAGTACCTACACATAATGTGTACAGCACTGCATATGTCTAATAGCGCTATAGAAATGATTAGTAGTAGTTTTAATATTCCATTATATAAGGAGATAAAATAATAAGACGTTTTCGAGGAACCACTTATTATACACACAATAAAATCCTTAATAAGAGCTTCTATTTGTAACTGTTAAGAGCATCAGTATGTCTTGTCTGTTGTGTAATAAGTCCACTTTAGGTGTTCACTCCACTCTCTAGGATGGTATAAATGGACTGTCGGGGAACAAACTCAGCGCCTCAAGCATGCAAAAGGCTAAATCGTTAGACACTTTTCCTCTCACTACTCATCACTATCTGCCATTTGGAAGGGCTACATGTTAAATATTTGATGGACAACATATGGCTTAATGACAAAAAACATTTATTGCTGTTCAAACATAAGACAAGTATCAGCACCTTGATGCTATCCGTATATCAGCCGACACCCATAAAAAAAAAAGAGAGGAGAACACCAGCTTGCTGTATATATATAATTTTTTTTATTAACAAGTATAACCCACATTAACTGTCATAATAGCATAAACCCTCTGGTGACTAGGCATTAACGAATTATTAATCACAACCTATCATTGCTTGTGCAGAGTGCTTGCAAATGAACCTTCTTTCAGCAGTATATTTAGTGTCTCAGTGTGTTTGCTGTACAGCACGCCACCCTGAGAGATACACAATAATGTAAAAAAGGGATTCCCAACTCTTTTTTTTTTCTTCATCTTCTAAATCGTCTATGGTTCTGAGTAAACTCTAGGATTTTCTGCTTGTTTTCATTGCCCTTAAAAACAAAGCACTCTTCAGTATTGACATATCCTGTGTTAGCAGGAAGCAATAGCATAAGCTTCAAAGCCACATGGAAGGATAATTAACCAAAATGCACCTTCACTGCATTTCTACAGGACAAGCAAGGTCTCTCTGCCTGTGCCTGGAATTCAGGCTTGAACTTCACCACATTATTATACAGCACCAATAGAAATCTAAATCAAAATGATAAATCACCGCAGAAAGTACCTCTTCACAGGAAACCACAGCGTTCCCATTTTCCTAGGAAGAAAGCAAAGCATCCTAGCTTCCGCTGTTAATATTCTACCAGAATTTTAAGTTAATGGTAGTCCTACTATCAGTTTTCAAGCTGAAAAACACAATGAGAAAACTCCCAAGCCCTACAGTTCCTGGTAATTCAGTTT